>NW_027476093.1:2975000-3102500 GCF_051020955.1 Megalopta genalis
CCGGTTACATTTCCTACAACCCCTATGCACACGCGTTAATGACTCGTTAACGATACCAATCGAAGCCCGTCTCCCGTTCCGTTTGTCTTGGATTACAGGGCTGTATTGTAAATTCGATCCTTGATCTTCCAGTCGAAGGCGGCAATTAGTCGGTTACTTGTTATACGTTGTTACACGCTTCCAACCACAACGCTTCTAACGAGTAGATTTTACCCTGCCTGCGATGCACGCTCCGAGTGGTTCCGGAGCGATCCCCGTCCGACCAACGAAACTTTCCCCGGCGAACGAACGTTTCTCGATTACATTAAAAAACACGAGCTTTCTCGGAACCTTTCGACGATACAGATTCCACGGCAACTGTATCGTACGCGTCGTTTCGACCGACGCGGTAGATCGAGCGTTAAATAACGATTGTTCCGACAAACTCGCAGCTCGAACGTTCGTTCGGTGGACAAGTCGGTTCTCTCGCGGCGTTCGCAATAAAATTCCTATAAAACGTGCGAACGGATCGCAAGGTCCCACGCGGCGTTTATAATCTTCTCGGAAGCGTGCCCTTGGGACGGCGACGGCTGAAAAAGAAAGTCGTACAACGAACACCTGCGTGACCTGTTTCAAGGGATCCGGGACCGACTGCTGGACCCCGAATTTCGAGACATCCGTCTCCCGGTAGGAGACGATCGATCGCGCTTTTCGATCCGACCGATGATTTGCGATCGTCGCAACATAACCGGCGTCCTCGACGATAAATTTATCGAACGTTTCTGAAATTTAGAATCGAACTACTCGAGAAACTGGTACGGTAGAGAAACGAAACTTTCTTCGCGTCGAGAGCTTCGAATCGAGGAGAAACCGATCGAAGGATTTATTTACGGAGTAACTGTTTTTTTTTTTTGCGCCCGCGGTTATACGAGCCTAGCGCGCGACGTTCCGATTTTAATTGTTCGACGTTGTTTAAAATCGTCCAAGTTATAAACGTCGAAAGTTAGGAAAGCCCGCGCGGCTGTAACGCGTCGGTGAATAATCGCGATAATTTTAACAATTCCAACGAAATCGGTCACCTTGATCGGCGCGATAGGTTTAGCGTTAACAAGGGACAATCAGCTTTTAACTAATCGGGGTAAACCTCTATTAAACGGCAATAATTGCACAACACCTGTGTCATCTCGTAAATCAATTTCGCGTACGTGCACGCACGCCGAACCGTACTGCGCGCGTGTATTAACATTTATACACCGTTGTACTCTCGCAATTAGTCTACTTTGCGCCGCGTAGCTCGTAACCCGAGGGAAATTGGGAGGTGGGGGCGGGGATTTGCGTCTCCGGATCGTTTTACGACGCATCGTGGTCACGGGTTTTTCGTAACAAGCGGTTTAACCTTAAGTCGGTGTCCGACGTCGAGGTTGCACGAAACCGTGGAGGATCGAGAGTCCGTGACAGAGTCTAATTAAGTTAGAACGCGGACCCCGAGCGCAAAAAAGAAGTCGGAGTTGTCGACGAAAGAGTCCGCGCCAGCTTCGAAGAGGCGTATCGACTCCGATGCGTGCGACAGCGACGCAATTATCGACGATCCGTTCGCGGCGTTGTCCGAGGACGGGTAACGCGGCACCGCGAGGACGGCGAACCCGAGGTCGGTCCCCGAAAGCACCGAGAGGACATCGTCGTGGCCCGCGTTTAAACGGGCAGCTTATTTTCTCGTTGCGCAGCGTTCGCCGATCGCGATCGATTCCGTTCTCCGTGTTGCGTAAACGCACGGAGAGGCTGGGTCAGGTGCGCCGGGGCTGGAATCGTGCGCAGGAGCAGAGGAGGCGAGAGAAAGAAGGGGCCTGGTCGGGTAGAGATCGTCGCGAGAAGGACGCGCTTATGGGGAACGGGACGACGAGGACAGGGACGGGCGCAGCCTGTTCAGGGAACAGAGGTTCAACGGAGGCGATAGGATGTTGCGCACCTGCTTACCTCGAGGCGGCATTGTACTTCTTGCCTAAGCTATTCCCGCTCCTTGCTCGCTTCCTTGTTCCGCCGACGTCGGTCCGCTCTCCTCTCCGATCGACCACGGGAACACGCTCGGCGGCCTTTGTCGCGATCTGGTTACGCGGGATACGACCGACCAGAGACGAGCACTCGCCGCGACGCGTCACGGTCCTGTTGTCTAAACGCGTCGGCTCGATGTATCGCAAAGCGTAGCAACGCTCCCGTCGTGCTTTTACGAAAGATCGAAACAGTGGCCACGCCACGGCCCGACGATGCCTGCTCCAGCCGCGAGCACGCGACGACGTTTCCGCGCGACAACCCGGGATGTTGCCGGCAGCCACAAATTCGTTATCGTTAAGGGCGGACGGAACGAGGAACGCTGGAAAAAATAAAAGAACCGACCGAGGAACGTATCGCCGGTCGGCGTAGAAACCGCGCGTACAGTTTTTCGCGTTGTTCGGCGGAGCAGCAGCGTTTCTCATCGATCGCCGGATTCGGCAGCCACCACCCGTATACCCGTCGTAATTACTTATCTGCCCGGGCAAATCGACGAAAATACTTATCGCGTTAACGAACGCTGCTCGAGACGGACGGCTGGCGTGTGCCACCCAAGGTGAGCCGCGATAAACTCGACGCGTTATCGCGTTTAACGACGAACGTTCGCGGCATGAAAACGCGGGTCTCGCATTTCTGCAATGTCCTGGGTGCGACGTTGAATTTTCGAGAAAGAGAGCGAGACTCGTTTCGGGAAATCACCGCCGGTGGTAAAGAGGAACCGATTTCTTCGCGACAGCGACGTCCCGGTTGGGCGGCACTGCGCGCGAATTATAATGCGCGAGCCACCTGCTTTCCTTTCGTCCGCGTTTTCTTTAACGACACGGCCAAGGTCGTTAATATGCCGAGCCAGCGAGCAGGAAGGGTTGTAAAACCGTGGCGTAATAAGACGTCGGCGCGCGGGACTCTAATGATCGCGTGAACAACGGAATACGCCGCGCTCGCATCGGGGACTGCGGTAAATGCAAGGTGTCCCGCGCGGATCGCCTCGGGGGTGTCGAGGACCGGATTTCTTTCGGTCGGCCGTTGCGCGCGACGTTGATTTTCGGTCGCGTGAAAAACTTAACGGATCGTGGTTGGGAGTGCGTAGATAATTGTACGCGTACACGTGTACGAGCTACCGTAATCGGAGCGGGGAGAGATTCTCCAGAAATTTTTCCGCGGACGAGATTCGTACGTGTACGCGTTTGTATCCGATTAGATGTTACGAATGCTTCGGCTAGAAGACGCTGGCCGATCTTGGCAAAAGTTTTCGCAAAACATTGGGAGACGTTTCTTCGAGAGTCTAGGCGGTCGTCGATAGCCACGGATCGTTCCACGACGCCGAAGGACATTGCTTCCACCTATTTATAATAGTTTTTATCGAGTTCGCATCCGAACGAGCAATCGACCGCGCGTAATCGCACCGTTTTCTCGGACCGCGGCGAGTTACGGAACACCCGGTGCACACAAGTGCGATCGCGTGTACGCGCCAAAAGGAAAAAGTCTGCTCCGTAATGGGCAGCTTTGACGCGGTAACCCCGACGCGTCCGGATAACACCGATCGCGTTCTAATTGCCGCATTAATGGCCGTGTTAATCGCGGACGTCGCGCCACGGAAAGCGGAGATGATTTATACCGGGTCCGGATACGCCGATGATAATTACGGCGACGCGCGCCACTCCGCCCGGATCGTTATCGTTCTCGGAAGAAGAATCGAATCGCGACGAGAACCGGCTACTCCGAGGAAAAGCGATCGCGAGGACGCGCGCGCGTCGTTCGTCGTTCGTCGAATCGTATGGGAAAGCCCGGACGATGAATCGCGGATAAGTATCCGTCGCTAACGAAACGATGCCGTTCCACCGCAAGAATAATTTATCACCGCGCGACGGACCGCGACGACGCAAGGCAAATCGCGAGTTAGCCGTAACAATGTCGTAAACTTTCCCAGCGAGAATGATAAGAGCATAAAAAATAGAGACGCCGCGGGAACATCGGATCGCAAAAAAACGAACGTCCCCGTCTCGAATCCGGTCGCGTTTCTCAGCTGGCAATCGATGCTAAGCTACGTGCTCGACGGGAACGCAACAAGTAAGAGACACACGGATCTGAAACGCGTCCGTGGCGCGCGTCGTCCGGTCACGTAACCCAAAGAAACCCGGTTAGAACCGCGGTTAATTGCTCTCGCTCCCGGCGAAAGTTAACGCGACGCGTTGCGTTGCATCGATTGCTCCCTGATTGAGAACTCTCCGCGAATGGTATCGGGTTGCTCGAGAAATGCGGAATCGCGACGAACCGGGTATCCGACGTCCACGGACGTCGCGAGGCGAGCGATTTATCGGGAAGGATCGCCTGGGAACGCGACAGCGGGATAAAAACGGATTCGTCAAAAGTTTGATGAGACGAGCGCCGCGCGGAATCGTCCCGCATCGACGGGACGAGAGACGAAGGAACGTCGAAGAATCGGGGAATCCCGGGGATGGCCGCGACGGGAAGACAAAGGACGACGACCGCGAAGAAGGGCGCGCGGATCTCGCGAGCAGCGAACGGGAGACGGTGCCGGAGAGCGGGACCGGTCGATCGTAGAATCTTCCCACCGTGCAGGTTCCCGGTTCCTGGCGTTGAAAGCAAGCCGCTTAACAACGAACCGCGGAGGAGGACGGAGGGAGGACGGTGCGAAACGTCGGAGAAGAAGAAGAAGAGGCAACCGACCTCGTCTTCCGAGGAGGAAAGGTTCACAGGTTTCACGAGACTTTTATCGCCCGCGCGATCGCGAGCTCGAGACTGCGCGCTTTCGGCCCGCTCCGACGTAACCGAAATTGTCTCCGTGGAACGTCGTCGCGTCGTACGACGGCACCGCGAATTCCGCGTCCGGAATCGCCGTCTTCCCTCGTCCCGAGTCGATTAAGGCGCGAACGTTATCGGGAATCGGCGCACCGGTGCACGGGCCAACGAACATTCTTCCGAAAGTTCTTTCCCGTCCGGCAGTCCTCGCGAGCGGCCGATCTCCTCGCGATCGCGTAATTTTATTTCACGCCCCCGCGAACATTCCCGCGATCCCGTGTTCCTCCGTATCGTCGGCCACGATCGCCGACGGGCGACGAACCGACGAATTCCTCGGATGTTTTCGAGAAACGCGAAGGCCCGTTGAAACTCGCGCGGTAACTCGTTGTTGCGCGGCTTCTTCGTCGGTCGAATTTCTTGCTCGGCGCGGAATCGAGAAAGTTCCCGAAAGCTAGCGCGCTGCCCGGCGAAAATGAAAAATCCGATCGGTCCGGTTGAAAAAGAAGAAGAAGAAGAAGAAAAAGAAGGTACGAACGCTCTTGCGCCGGGTCCGAAGAAACCAGAATCAATTCCGAGGGTAATTACCCGTCGCGGGTAGTTCGCGCGCGGGTCGGTTGGATATCGAGTGCGAACACGGCTCTGTTATTATTTCTCCATAATTTAGCGATCCGTAATGGCCATTTCCTTGCTTCGATGTGCCCCGCGATCTTTTCGATTTGCTTTTGCTCGTTCGCGTATCGTATATTAGCACCGAAAGCGTACGCGTAATCCCGTTCGTTGCTATAATTTCGAGTTTTGTTTCCATATTTAGAGATCCTCGGCGTTATTTGCCGTACTCGGACGAATCCGACTCGTCGCGAACCTTTTTCAATGGATTTTATGGATTTTACGAACGTGTAAAAGTAGTTTCGGTTAAGCGAATACGCGGCGATCGAGTACGCATCGTTCGAATTTTCATTATAGACGGAAGAAGAAAAGAATTTGACGAAGCATCATTTTTTATTTATTTAATCGTTCCAGTCGATCTAATATTTTGCGAAAATTTTTCATTCGCGTTTGGTAAACGACTCGGAATAACGTCTTAAAAAATTGTACTCGTCGCAGCCGTTTCGACGACCGGAACACGGCCGAATGTTGTCTTCGAAGCAAACTTCCGTACAAAGGGATTAAAGCGTTCGTTATCTCTGGGAGTTTGATCGCCCAAACGGCACTTTAATCAATTAAATCTGCTCGAATCTTCGTACACCGAAGTAATTGCCTCGAGATTATGCGCGAACGCCTCCGTGCGCGATACTACAACGGAAACGATTGTAGTTTCGCTATCGTCTCTTCGAACATTTATTCTCCGTACGATTTAACTCGAAAGTATGCTAAAGAAAATTCGCCCGTTTCACCGCCGTAGCGTCGATCTTCCAAAAGTAACGCATTGCCATAAATGGAAACGTTCAAAAATTAATAGACGTCGTCGAAGACGAATGCGAACTTTCGAAACGAATCGTAGATACGCGCGAACGAGAAACTAGTTCGCGGAATACGCCAACCTCTGCGATATTATCGATTAAAATGCAACGCGCGCACATTAACTGCGAACAGCGATGCGTGCACGCTGCGAATTAATTATACGGAACGAAAGCCCTTGGGACATCTCGAGATGTTCCAATCCCCCGTGCGCCACTCTATTGGCCCAACTATCTCCCAAGAAACCACCCGCGTAGTTTTCAAAGTCCCTCGAAACGATAAAAATGTCAATTTGTCGGTCGCACGCCCGTGTACGAACGCGAGCACACGGCTATCCGTCGAACGGATTATTCTCGTGCCGAGGGATTTTTGTCTATCCGGACCGACCATATGGGCCGCGTCGACCGTTCCGCGATCGTTCCCGTGCAACCATAACCATAGATCCCGGCACGAGGAACGCCTCGAACGACTCTCGAAAACAGGATGTTAACATTTTTCCGTACCGCGGTAACGCGCCTTCCTCCCCGCCGCGAACATTATCTTTCCCTAGTCGTTTTCTAACGTTGCTCTGCCCGCGAGAAAGACGAGCTTGCATTCGTCTAAGCTTCGTTAACGACACGCCGCGCCGGACGTATCCGGTCTTGCCTTATCGAGAGAAAGAGAAAGAGAAAGAGAAAGATGAAAGAGAAATAGAGAGATAAAAAGAGAACGGCCGTAGCACTCCTCTCTCGTTCGTCTTCGTTCGCCGGCAAAGCTCGCCGCTCGCGCTTTTTGCCGGAAAATCGACCGGCCTGCCGACGCGTTGCTCGATCGTTCGGTATTTCGAACGATTCGCGGTAATCGAGCCGCGTTCGCGTCCCTCGTTGCCATTTCATCGGAACATCGAAACGTGCGAATACAAACGAATTGGAACGAGTCTGAACATTTTGCATACGCGTATCTGGTTAGAGTTGGGCGAACGCCTAGCGGCAAGGTGGTCTCCGACGTTGGTTGAAGCCGGGTGAACCGGTACGAAGCACGCGGCACAGCGCCGGTCGAGTACCTTACGGTAAATATGACTTGTAATAAACATTATTCCTCCATTTTTCACGGCGTATGAATATTTAAATCTGTATCTCGGTGCATTTCTGAAGTGGAAGCACGATATCTCCCGACAGCGGCGAGTGGAATCGCGTGTACGTACAACGTCCGAGATACGAACGGGAAAATCGATATCCGCCTCCCGTCCCTGACTCAACTTTTATTCCGTTCCCCTTCGAACAATAAGATAGATACGTACCGCGATATACGTAATTCGCGCGGACGAGGAACGCGCGTTTTTCTCCTTTCGATAGTTTCAACGGCGTTCTTCGATTTTTTCAATATTTTCTCACCGTTCCGTATTTCTCGTTCCCAACGCGTAAAATCCGCTGCCCGGTGCTCGGCAATTACATCGTAACAAATACTTTCTCCGTGTCGGTTCGCGATGCGATGCGAAAGACGCGCGTTGTCGCAACGTCCGGCAACGAATCGTTTCGACGAACGTCGCTCGTCCATTCGTTCGATCGTTGCCGATCGAGCAGTTATCCGCGCGAATAAGAAAAGAATTTCGTTGCGCGAAATACGATCGTCCCTCGCAGATCGAGACAATCGTTGCGGGATCTGTGCCGACGCCGGCACGATCGTTGCACGTTTCAACTCCGCCGGTTCTCCGCGGTCCATGAATATTCAAACTTATAACCCCGTCGCGTTTCCGGTCGCGGCGCGATAACTTCTGGTCGCGACCGCGAGAACCGGACTCGAGCGTTGTTGCGCGGCGAAACCGGTGGACAGGGTCGATAGGTCGAACTTGGACGATAATTTTCCTCGCACCGTTCGTCGGTGGAATCGCGCGAATTTCGCGGCATCTTCTCGCGGACGCGCGATGCTCCGGAAATTCGGAAAAATCGCGAGTGCCGTAAAATTCTGAAAGTACAATTTTCTTTTATCGGGATACGATAAATCTCTCCGAGCAGAATGTGCGATACGTATGCAAATGTAGAGAGTATTAGTCGTTCGAAGAGGTAAATCCGCACCGTGAGATCGAGTGCTACGATTCAAGTTTACGCCGCAGAATCTGGGGACGTGAAATCGCAAAATCTGCAACGCGAGAAACTAGAAATTTTTACGGAGACGAATCGTCGAGAAACACGGGGAATACGAGTCGATTTTAATCAAATTTAACTCTCCGACGCATCCGTATCGAAACAACGAATTTTCGAACCAAACTTTCGTACCTTCCAACTGCCGCGCTGCTCGACGCTTCGGTGGCTGGCGGCGCGCGGCTATGCCCGGTGCTCGCAGAATAAATAAATACTGCCGCGACGAGCCGCGAAGTCGAACGTCTCGGACGGACGAAAATCCAGTTTCCTCGACGGCGAAACAAACACCGGCTACTTTGGTTGTACGCGCGATGCGCCCGCGGTTTAACAAGAAAATCTCCGTATTCCTCGCGTCTCGATTCCCTCTCGCAAATTCGTCGGCACGCGGCGCGCGACGGCGGGACGAAAAAATACCCGTTCCGATCTGTTTTTTTCTCTCTTTTCGTTCATTTCCCGGAGCAAAGAACGCGGAGAAGAAATTGCGACGGCGGCGTCGACGACGCGGCAACGATAAAAGTAAACCGTCCGGGCCGGAGAAAAGTTCGGCGACAATTTCGGTCGGGCTGCTTCCGTCGAAAGTTGGCCGCGGAGTTGGTCCGGACACCTTATTAACCCGCGAACATAAAATTATCAAGTGCGTTAGTCGCGACGTAATAACCCGGCGGGGGTGACAACGCGGGAAATCCGAGAAGAAAGGCGGGCGGCCGTTGGGCAGAGGCCGAGTAGCGCGATATTAATTTACAACCTCTAACGAAATAGAAAAAGTTTTCAAATTATAATTATGTGGGAGAAAAACATTGAAATTTATTATGCTCCGCGGAGACGCGGGCTTTGTTAACGAGGATGGCCGGTGAATTTCACGAAGGCGAGGTAATTGGACCTGCGTGGACACGCTTCTTCCTCTTCTCGCTGCGAGCCTTCCGTACCCTTTCGCCCCGTACCTTCCGAGCCCACCCCCAGCGACTTTCTTTTTCCGGACTTGGTTCGCGAGTGCCTTGCGCTCTAATGAAATGCAACGCCACGCGCATACGGATCTCCGGCAGATCGGTCCACTCTGGCGGGTTCGTTTACCAGCGACGACGGAAGTCTTGGTAATCCGTGCGAATTCCGCGCAGCAAATGTGCCAACCACAAAGAATTAATTTCGCTTCCTTCCGCCCGCCCGCGTCCCCTTCTTCTTCATATCCCAGTTCTCTCTCTCTCTCTCTCTCTCTCTCTCTCTCTCTGTCTCTCTCTCTCTTTTTCTCCGTCCCTCTTCGCCTCGTCTCTTTGTCTCGCTGTGCTCGCCTGCTGATTCGCGGTCCCCAGACTACGTGGAATATCGCCGAAATAGTCTAGCTCGAATTGAATCTAGGTAAATGTAGGTACGCTGATTATGTAAATCTTAATGCAAATTTTCACTGTGAATTTACTGTAGTTACGAAAGCAATCCACGTATCAGTTGGACGAGAGAAATTTTGCTTCGCGATTCGTGCCGCTCCGTCGCCGCGCAGCTATCCCCGCGAATCAGAATTTCTACGGCAGCCGGATATCGTATTACGAAAAATCGGTAAAACGCGAATCGACGAACGCGACGGACCGATTATAAATAGGCACGATGCGCCACGAATTTTATCGTAACAGAGAGCTACCGTAAATTCTCCCTGATCGACGCGGAAATGGACAATTTGGTTAAAGGAGATATCGTTCGAGCCTTGATTTTTCAAAGTTTTCGAACTTTGCCCGATCGTTTGCTTCGGATTTGGAAAAAATAGGGAAAATGTTAACGATTTGTTTCGGAGCTGTTACGCACCGTCGTCCAGTCGCCGACGCCTTACTCCGTGGGAGACCAAAAAGCTGGCAGCCAAGCTCGACCACCAAACTCGGCGACCAAACTCGTCGACCGAACTCGTCGACCAAACTCGATGACCAAATTTAGCAATTCAAAAGTTGTTGGTACAGTGGGAGGGGCTCCACGGTACGAACGCCGAAGAGATTATCATAATTTCGAAATTAGTTTACGAAAAAAAGAAAAGAAAGTAGCGAGCGCATCGTTCGTTACAGGAACGCTGGATTTTTGCAAAACGAGCGTTTCAACGGTTTATCGCGCGAAAAGCGAGATTCTCCGGTTTGGTGGAAATATCGACGAAATTTCGATTCAACAAATTTGATCCAGCAAGCGTATTTTTTTTGTCGGTTAATTTTAATCGAATTCGGACGACAAGCGTAGCATCGGCTGGACAGAAACGACCTAAATAGGTATCGCGATCGACGGAGCGCAGCGAATGTATCGATAAAACGTGAAAATAGTTTAACGATGTTCATTTAATAATAATTCTCAAGTTTTTATTCGATATCGTAGCATCTATGGAAGATAATTTTAAACGTTATAGGCGCTTCTGCGAGCGTTATAATTATACATTGTTCTTTCGCATACTTGTACGCCGACTAAACGTAGACTGTGCTTATCCCGGGCGAATATGCGCGCATTGCATTGTTTTCGTAGAGCCTGCTTATGCAAGCTGCGATGCCGCGTCGACCAACCGAGAGGTCGACGGGGGTGGAAAGAGCAGAAATTCGCAGAAGTCTCCGCTTCTCGTGGCAATCGAAGCGTTAACGGCTGTTTTCGCGTCTTCGATGCGAACACACAAATTATTCGAATATTTTTAAAGAAACCATCTTTCGCGGTAGTTTCGTCGACAACGTGCAAGTTGAATACGTACTCTTGTCAATCTAGAAGAAATTGTAATACTTTCCTTCGTCGATTCAAAATTCAGAACATTCGAGATCGAACCGAAAATTGTTTAATTTAACCATAAATCTATCCAAACTCGACGGTCTAGCCGGTTGTCTATAATCTCGGAGATTAAAATATTGAATTTGCAAGAAGATTCGAGCCGTCTCAATTTCGAAATTAAACGATTAGAAGAGTTTCGAAACCGGGAAAATTTTTAATTTAACCGATCTCTAGCTAACCTACATTTTTTACCGCGTCTTTCGTTCGTAGACGACGACCGAAGGTACCGACTTCGGCTCTTTCCGCATCGGGTCGTTTCCTCGAGTGTCTGTCTCCGCGAGGACAAATAGCAAAATGGATTCGATCGCGACAGCGGTCCGACTTCCGAAGAAAGTGTTTTCCGTCTTCTTTTTGAAAAATTTCAGTCTACCAACGAAACATCTCGTTGTTTGATCCAGCAACGTCAACCATAACGCGGCTCCTTTCTCTTGTCGGGTCGGTAGTGCGGTTTCCGCTCTGCCTTCCGCGACGTTTCCGTATTCTTCCGCCGGCTCGACGTCGCAGCTAAATTCCTTCCTCGAAATTGACAGCGCGGGGCTCTTAAGCTTTCGCATTCTTTGGAGGTTGCCTTTTGAGAAAGGGCTTTACATCTTTGGAAGGTACTATACCGTGGATGTTTTCGATATCGTGTTGTCCTTTAAATCGGATCGAAACGCTCGTTGCGGATATATCGTATTTAAAACTTCTTCGATTTAGCCGTTATTCGCGTAGAGTCGCATTTATCGCGACACGTATCTGCCACAACGATCTCTCTATTCGAATAACCTAACAATTCTATTAGAGATTTTTTATTATTTGCCAATTGCGGCTGCCGGGGTTCCGTTGCAGATTTTTCTCGGTTTACGATAATTCGATCGTCTCTTTCGACGATATCGCTGCCTACGAGGAAGTCTTTTCCATTGAGTTTAACCACGAGCGAATCCACGATGCTCTGCTCGAGGAAAGGAAACTTACGAGAGAAATTATTGATACAATAGTTGGATAACCATCGCGGAAAACGTAACAATTGTAACGTTCCGAAACCGTGTTCCTTCTTTACAACGTAGGGTTTGCAAAAGCTCGTTTCGTTTACAGAGATAAACGAAAGAGATAAACCGCTGTGCGGCGTAATTGTAACAAAAATCACGAATCTCTGCGAAACGCGTTACGCACAGATTACGGTACCGCCCGATCCACTTTCGTTGAAATTTTCAAATCCGATTTACTATTCTCGCGTTGCGAATTCGAGCTTGCCGATGAAACCATCGAAGAGCTACGACATCTCAAACTGCCGGTGCTTCTTCTTCTTCTCCTGCTTTTTCTTTTTTAAAAAACTTCCTTAACTTTGAAGCACGCTTCTCGGGAGTATATTCGATATTACGTTTCCAATATCTTCTTTTGCTTCCGATTCGGTTTTCCACTTTCATCTCTCTCTCTCTCTCTCTCTCTCTCTCTCTCTCTCTCTCTCTCTCTCTCTCAAGGAAATTAAAATAACCTACTCTCTCGTACACGTTTGCAATTTCTAGTAACAACAAGAAGAACGTGTTTACGAGTAGAGGTTTATCGTAAATCAATTCTGACATCGGTTAATAAATAAAGGGTTTTAAAAAGTTCGGAGAGCAGTGGGTCGGGAAAGAGTTAGCTCCGGTTTAGAAATAATGGAAACAATGAACGCCCTCACCTTCCATTACCGAAGATTTGCATCGCGAGGAGAAATAATCTAAACGTTTAAACGAATGGTAATCCGGGTGAATTAAGTCCGGGAAAAATGGCGAGTAAATTGCAACGTTTCCTACGCTAAGACCCCGGGAATAATAGCGCGTTGTTTATTGACCGACCCCGTTTATTATATTCAACAACCTCGGCTCTCCCTTCCTTCGCTCGTTGCTTCGACATAAACCTGCCCGATGCTAAAAGAGACGGACGCGCGTTATTTCGTAAAAACGACTAATCGTAAATACAACGCGTGCTCGAATTGAGAAATTCGTTCGGTCAAAGGGGAGAGAAGATCCTCGGGGTAACGCGAGTACAAAGTTACGCGTATATTAAAATTATATCCCGCGAGTCTGAAACACGATTAACATCGTAAATTGTAACGATCGAACGATCTCGATTTATTCCGTGGACTCGTTTCCCGCGAATCATCGAATCACGAGTTCCTCGCCGCGCGACCAACGTCGTAAACACGCCGTGGATGCCATCGATTTCTTCCGTGCACACCTTGTCGAGATTCGTCGAGGTTCCCGACGAAGGGTAGCGGTTCGCGGGTATCGGAGCATCGCAGTCAAGGAAATGGGAAAAGTCCATTTTCAAGGCGTAACGGTGCCCGGTCTCGTTTCGAGCCAACGCGAGCTCGCATAACCGTATGTACGGTCGCTTCGCCGTGGCCGTTCCGCCCGTGGAAAACCGTGGGCGCGCTCTGCTCGGTATGCGAGACACGGTGGCGGAGTTACCATTCCCAGCGCACCAAAGCCGGAATAAGAACTTCTTCCCAGGGTGTCGCTCGATGTCACCGGTCCGTCGACAGCGTCCAAGAGATTAAAAGAAACCGACGAACCCTTTATCAACGACGACGTCGCGTCCGCTATCGATTTCTCCTACCGATCGCCAAGAACGCGCCGTATCGATGAAAATGCGCGAGGGAACTCCGCGACGCGTCCGAGCGTGAAAAACGGTGTCTTATTAGGAGCGGATACGCGACTTCGTACCTCGATACCTAGAAAATTCCACGGGACACGCGACGCCGGTGAAACGAGGAATAGAATCGCGCTTTAATCCCAAACGAGACCGACAAGACGTTCACCTCTCCTAATCCAATTCTTTGGCCGCAACCGCTCTTGCCAGATCCAATTAGTATTTAAGAGGCGCCGTAGCCTTTGTCGCACGTTTTTCCCCTCGTGCAGAACCGCGTGGAAGAAGTTCCGCGGGCTGTTCCGTTCTTCTGCCCCAGTTACTCTTCCATAGACTTTGGACCAGGGGTTGAAAACGGTTATGGCATCGGTCTCGGTTCTTAAAACAGTCGCGAAGGAACCGGAAACGTCTATCCACGTTTCGATGCGTACCGTGTGCACGTCGTTCGATGCCTCGACCGCAACCTAGGATTTACATTGAAACGTTCGTTAATAATAATAATAATAATAATAATTTCTGCTTCAAAGAAAGCGTATCGAAAAAATAATAAAAACGATTTTAAACGGGTCCGAAACATTCGATTTCACGTATACGCGATAGTTTCTGTTTATAGTATAATATAATTTTCTTATCCAATATTAACCGCGCATGTTACCGCAGAACGAAACGATACGGGCACATTGTAATTACTTCATTATCGTTATTATTAGTGTTCATTGTTATTAGCTGCGAGCAATTACCGATATCAATTATGAAAAAGTCGATATACGTTCGAATTCAGAAACCATTTCGGAACGAAGCGGTAGTCCTGATCGAGAAATTCGGTAATTTTCTGTTATAACTTTTGAACCATCGGAGATATTGCGATGAAATTTTCATCAAAAATATTTAAAAAATAATTATTTTTAATCACGGACGATCAAATACCTTTTGCATTCGTCGAACGATAATTTTTAATTAATTTTCATCGATATATTTTATGGAGAAAATATTTTACTTTCTAAATATATAATATATTTCACATTTATGTTTCGTATGCGTAACGTTTTATAATAATAATTGGTAATGATCATGATTCTTTAACGGTGCATCCCGGTAAAGAGACACCACGATGCCAACAACTTTAAATACCAATAATTCGACCAGTGGGACGAAGACGTTGCTGTTCGTGTCACCGTTTACAGAAAAGTATACCGAAAATAATCCACCGTGTCGCAAAGTGAAATTTTGTGGAATTTCGTGGAATCAGAAAGATATCCGTCTATCGATGATAAAAGAATCGAAGAGTGTACGAACATTTGCGCGAGTCGCCGTACTCGAATCTTCATCCAGAATCTTTCGCGAACGCGCAAAAGAAAACGAAATCGATCGGTTTATAAGAAATGAGCAAATTTAGTAACTAAACTGTGAAAATATTTGATAGCGAACGGTAGCGGCGAATAGTTTACAACGTTGCAGCGCCAACGAATCGGGGAATCGATCGAACCATTTCGCGAGCGCGAATATATTATCCGGATCCGTTTCACCGAACGTACGGTTGTTTCGTTTAATCGATTATCATCGATTCCGTGTCGCAATTCCAATCGAAGATCGAATATTAACGCGGCCCGGCGGCTTCGCTGTTAACGGGTATAATTATTATGCCGGTTTCTACTCGTACATCGAGTAGAAACTCGACACCCCCGGTGCGACGCTTCCATCGTTCGATCGTTTCGGGTGTCCACGAAACGTTGGCCGTTTTTACGACGGAAAGTTTGTACGCGAGAGAAACGTGACGTAATGATAGAGGATCCGATGCAGGTGCGATCGTCGAGCCGACTAATGAAACACCTCTTAGGTTACCGAACGGTCGAAATTAAATTCCACGCAGGATAACCGTGGCGGGGGGAGGCGCGTTCAACGATGCCGATCGCGATCTTTTCGGGGTATGGGACTACCGATACGGCGCAACGCGGATGAAATATCGGCGAAGGTGCAAACGCGTTATTATTAAGATCCCCGTGTTTTCGCGTGCTTCCACGCGATCTCTCTCTCTCTCTCTCTCTCTCTCTCTCTCTCTCTCTCTCTCTCTCTCTCTCTCTCTCTCTCTCTCTCTCTCTCTTGTTCGGTCTCTCCGTGTACCGTAGCGCGAATTTCGAAACAGTAACCGGATTGCCGCAAAAGGAGCAACGCAATGGCACCGTAATACGTACGGCTAGCCAATTTCAACCTGCAAAACCGGCTAAGCCCTCGGCGGGAGCGCAACACCGGGTTACGGCTGAGAAACTCGTTCGTCCTTCGTTCGGAGGCTCGGTTTCAGCGAATCGTGTATCGTTCGACGGTGCTCGTACGAGAGTCCGATTTATCGAGCGAGAGAAAAGGTTTAAAGAGCCGAATCGAAATCGTTGACGCGAACCGATCGTTCCGACCTATTCGTATCGAGGCGAAATCAACGAACGACGCGCAACAGCGATAACCGATCGTTAACGGCATAATAGAAAGGCTCGACGATGATAATAAGTTGCGGGCGTATTTCTATCGTCGTAAACGATAGCCGGTTCGTGCGGACGACTTAGTCTCGTTGTTACAATCGACGCGAAAAGCCATCCTAAATAGCGAAATTCTTTAAAACGCTTTCGATCTAAAAGCGTTTACATCCAACGATGCGATAGAAACCGGTATCGGACGTTGCGAAAAGACGCACAGACGTCAGATTTATCCGCGATACGTCGCGCGGAACGAATTCCCTTTGCTTTTTCTCGAGCGATACGCGGTCGCGGCGAAATCCCAAAGTCGACAAACGGATCGTCGATTGTGAGCGCGCCCGGGAAGTGGTTTCGGTCGGTCCTCTACGAGAGAACTGTAAATATCGATGCAGCTTTGTCGCGCGCGCGGCTGGAGGACCGAAACGAGCAAGCCCGGCGAAGCGAGCGAGGCGGACCCCGGAAAAAAGGCATCGAGACAAATTCGTTTCCGTTCGCAACAATATCAGCTGGCAATTTGAATTTAAATCGAACGATCGAGCGGTGCGCGCCGTGCCCGCTCGTGCCGGCCCGGTGCATCGAAAATCGACTCCGGTTTACCGGAGGGAAAAAGAAAAGTCGTCGGGGGTTCTCGGGGGTTCGTCGCGATTTTCCGCGCGCGTCCGCGAATTTCACGGGACGCGCGGACCGGAAACCGACGGTCGAGGCCACCTGCGCCGGAGGCTGCACCTCGAGGATGGAGTTTCTCGCACGGAGGTAAACATTTCCCGAGAGTCGGTCGGGTCGCGCGAGCTTTCTCGTTCCGCCCGTGGCCTCGAAGCGAGAAATTCTCGTCCCTCCTTTGCCCGGCCGACCGACCTCGAACGCGACGGACGATTTCGTCGTTCGCCCGGGAATCGGAACCTGGACCTTTCGTTGTTGCGAAGCAGTGGCAGCGTTCTTCCGAGGGACGGAGAACCGAACGATTTGGAGCGATACCGGTAACTTCGATCTAGAAGAGCGCGAAGAACGTACGCTGTCCGGCGAGATTTTAGTCAACGGCGAAGACGCGTTCGCGACTCGCGTCGATTCAACGCGATCCTCGCAAATACGAAACAAGAACAAACGCTTCCGTGCATCGTTTCGTTGCCGGCAAACGATGCGAACGATCGACGATCGACGATCGCGTTACACGCCCGAGGAGCGTGGCAACCCTCCGTTGTTGCGAAACGGTGGACGTCGAACAGTTTCGCCGTATCTTCGGGAGGGAACGACGATGGAACGAGACGAGTCGGAGGAAGGCGAAGACGCGTGCGATAATCGGAAGAATAACGGAGGGGCGGGTAGCTGTCCGAGAAAATAACCGGGACGGAAAGGGGGAGGAGGGAAAAACGAGAGTAGAATGCGGAAAAAAAAGTGTGGCAGGAAGACGGGAAACGAGACGGAGTTCGAAAGAACGAAGGAAGAATGGAGAAAAAGGAAGAGAGAAACTGCCGGTACAGGAATAAAAGCGTGCTCGGGCCTCCGAGGCGGACTCGAAGTACGCGAAGTTATGGCGAATAAAAGGGGTTGCCGAGATAAATATCTAAAACGTCATGCGTAAAGTTTTAATGAATTAAAGAGAAGCTCCCGACCATCGTCGCCGCGCTTATTTAGTTCAGAGGCTGGAGACGCGCGCGCGCGAGCCACCGAACGGTGCGCGGCCGTTTCGACTTTCCCGTCCCCCGTTTCCGCGACGGAAAAGGCGACGACTCTCTTCGAGCAGGCTGCACGCCTCGAATAAACACGAGGTGTAACCCCCTTGTAACGAGGTAACGGACGCGTTCGGTTCGATCTCGTCCCGGACGCCGAGACGCCGATCTTTTCTCGAAGGGGAAAATTCCGACCGAACGAAGGGTTGGCCACGATTAAGAGCGGAAAGATACGACGGCGCGGCGCGTTTCGCATCGAAAACGCCCACGAATCTGACCAAAAAGCATCGCCGGGTTCCCACCTTCGACCTTACAACTTCTCCGGGACATAAATCCAAGCTGCTTCCTCCGTCGCTAGCCCCCCCGTATACCCCTGAATCCTGACGCATCGGCGTGCAAGTACCGCGTTGTTCTCGTACCCGTGGACGTTGCGAAGCTGGCAGGTAGAACCGACTCGAAGTCGGTAAATTAGTCCCTGAACAGCGTCGGGTTGAGAAAGGGAACTGAAGCGAGGGGGAAGGGACGGTGCGCGAACGGTGGAGAAGACGGGGAAGGTGGAAGAGAAGGCGGAGATCGAAGCAGATTATGGCGGAGGAGAAAGAGACGCGTACAGGGAGAAGGAGAAGAAGCGAGCGGCCACCGGATGAACGAAGAGGAGAACGGAGCAGATGCGAGATTCTTGGCGGGGTCAAATCTCCCGGCATCTTCGAGAACGGCTCTCCGTCCTGCTCGCTACCATCCCGGTCCTCGTCTCGGCCCTCGTTCTCCGGTTTCTCCGGCAGCAGAGCCGTAAAAAAGTAGCGGACGCGTACGCGTACACACAGAGGCGCGCGCCCGCTCGTTCGCTCGTTCGCTCGCTCGCTCGCTCGCGCGCGCGTAAGCGTGGTATCGCGCGCACGGATGCGACCGGGCCGGTTGTTCGCCCCTCCAGGCCCACCTGGAAGATCCTGGGACTGGTTCAGCCGGGTCGGCGATCGCGTGTTGTTCGCGTGGCCGAGGCCGTCCGAGCAACCGCGAAGACGGCCGAGTCTCCGGCTATTACAGAAATTGCGCCCTATTACGCGGACCCGGCGTTAAAAAAGTCCATCGAATAGACGAAACGCCGCGACGCGAACATCTCGAGGAGAGGGAGGATTCGACGGAAGAAAGGAATGCGGCCGATCCGCCCCGGATCCGAAGGACGCTCGAATATTATTACGGGCGACTTCGCGACGCCAGGATTACCGCGACGAATCCGCTCCGAGCAGCTCGGGGGCACGACTCGACGAGCCTCGTCTCTCGCGTGTCCGCCGAGCAGCTCGTTACACGCGCGGATTCTGTCTCTCTTCGGTGCGCCTAAACGCCTTCGCCTCGATGCTATTTCATAAACGCTGCTCCTATGAGCAACTCATGAGCAACTCTCTCTCTCTCTAAACCGAGCCACGAGTCTTTGAAATCGTGCTGCAAAACTCGACGAATACGTACCGCCGAATCGTCCGACGCGTCTGACTACGACCTACCCGTTCTACTTCTTACGCGTACTGCGGCACGCAACTCTTAACGGATTTTCAAACTTATTTTCCTCGAAAACGAGAACTCGTTCGAACGGAAGAACGCGAACCGCCGTTTGTACCACGATTTTCTGGACACTTTGCACGGATTCCCGAAGCTTGGAAAACGAGCGATTAAAGTGCTGATCATTAAATCATCGCCTTTTCAAAATTAAAACGCTACGAACCGGTCGCGCGGATTTCCTACCGTGCAAACTTCGCGAAGTTGCGACCAAGGTTTTACGAAGTTATTCGTTCTTGTAACTAGGCCGAGAAATTTTGCGCAGAATCTCATTTTCGTACGTCGCTTTGCAAGAATTAGAATCGAAGAACCATTTCTAAATGTTTCGACGAATGCGCGAGGATCCGCGGCCCGTTTCCGAGCGTTCGGTTGTCAACGGTTGAAAATGTCGGATCGTTGACGGTGACTTTGGGCACTTTGGTAAAGAAACGAACGATGTACGGTAGACCAAAAGAAAACATTGGTTTTCGTAACATCGGCGTTATAAAATCGGACGTCTCGCTCGCAACAACGGATTCGTAAGAATCGTTCGATCCGGCGATGTATTTCGTCGAGTTATCCTTTATCCGCGCGGTCGACCGTTATTCCTCGTTCGACGATAAGCTCGACACGGCTCGCCGTTAAACCGACGATCGAGTCCAAACGTTTCCAAGCCAGGTACATCCTGGTAATCGTTTAATTTCGCGAGACGCTTAATGCGAGCAGATACGAAAGTTGACGAGACTCCAACCTCGGAGATATTAATGCTCGAATATATTCGCCGTTCATTTGCATAGATTAGACGCGAGCACCGAGTTCCCCCGTAGTGTCTTTCACGGCGGTATTCGCTAAAGTATGTCCGTTGTTAATTTATTCACGATTACGGCCCCTTTTAAGAAGACGGGAAGAAGACGAAAGTTTCCGGTGGATGGATCTTAAAATCTAAAGAGACTCGACGCAGGAAAGGCTCGGTCTCCCTGAAAGGATCTAATAGCCTTACGAACTGCTACACCGTATTAGGGGCCCGAACGCCACGGGCGATCACGGGACTCGCGCGAGAAACGAGACCGATGGCGTCTAGCGCTCGAGAAAGCGTCCTATCCGCCGGTCCAACGCCGAGAAGGAAATAGTTGCTCCGAATTGGTCGGCCGAACGGCCCCAAAATCAACTTTCGCGGACCGTATTCGGTCTTTCGCGATTAAAATTCGCATCGATCGAATTTTAATCGATCGTCGTCCGATTTTCGAGACACGGAAATTCGTAGGTTCGCGAGCTCGAAAAGCGAGCGTTTCTTCGAGCGGAGGAAGAGGAAAAGAGATACGAGCCCGTTATAATTCATGGAACCAGGATGACGGAACCTGCGGGAGACAAGTGGAAGCGCGACGATGCACGAGGGAAGTTTACTCTCGATCAATTTCTTCCTGAAAACCGGGAACGAGTCGAAATAAATTGGAGAGACCGTGACAAATTATTTGGCCCCGAGGGTAGCGGACCACCGGCCGGGCACTTTGCGCTTTTAATTACCGAGCGTCTCGAGGCACGATCGATGAAACGAGGAACCGTTTCCGCGCTCGCGATCGTTTCGCGCGACCGTAACGCTTCCTAAATCATGCTCGCGCGTACTTACGTACGTACGTACGGGGATCGCGCGGGCGTCGGCTCGCCCTTTAATACGTAACTACGAACGATCAAGCTCTTCCGGAAAATTAAGAGAACATCGTTGGATCCTTAATGTCCGCGGTTCTCCATTATATTCGGTGTATATCAGACGTAATATCGTTTAACTTCGTCCGGGGCGATTTCATTTACTCCGAGCACGTTTAAATCCCTCCTCGAGGCCGTTTCGAAACCCGCGCGATTCGTGAGTCCATTTTCAGAGACATCCGCCGTTAATAACGGCAAGCAAGATTGCTAAAGGTTCGCGGGAGCTCGGTCGCGAGAACTCGGAGAGAGAGAGAGAGAGAGAGAAAGCGGGCGCGTTAATTTCGCCACACACGCGACCCGCCGTATTAAGTAATTAAAATTCAAATGCCCGAGCAGGATGTAAAATTTCATTGAAATTAGTTTGCCTCCTGTAAACGGCGGATCGGTCCCAGCCACGCCATTCGCGCCGGTTTCAAACGGTAATATCCTCTTTCCGCGTTAGCCGGACCCGACGCGGCGCGCGAACGAACCGAAAGTCAAACTTTCGGGATCGGGTAACGATAATTGGCATCGGCGAACAACGGGATCGTTGAAATCAATCGGGCCGACGTAACGCGGCGATTCCGAACCATTTGTAACCGACGGACGCGCGCTTTACGGTCGACGCGGCCGAGACGGAAAAAGTCATCGGCGGTTCGCCGTCGTCGTCGGCTCGAGCGTTCGCTCGCTCGGTCGCGATCGAATTTGCGTTTCTCTCGCGCCCGGACGAAATATCGTCGATATCGGTTTCGCGGTTGTCGCGTGAAAATACACCGTGCTCGGTCTCTCGTGTTTCGCACCGACCAAACAGCGCCGTTGATGCCGGCGCGGCGCGGCACGCGGAGACAAAGAGATAATGAAAGACACCGGAGACCGTGTATCCACCGTCGACGAAATCCAAACTACGAAACAGCATCGCGTGCAAGGATAATTCACGCACGGTCCTTCCCTCGGCCGCGGATAATTGCGCGCTATTACCAACGACGCGACGGCCACGCCACGCGATGCATCGAGCGCGAAACTGCGCGAACGAATTCGGCTCGCGCGCACCAGAATGTTTCCACGGTTATGTGCACAGCTCCGAACTCTCCTCTCGACCACGGTCGTCTTCTCGTCCTTTGTGCTCTCGGTGTCCGACCGGGGGCAATTTTCGTTCGGAGAATTTCTGGAAAACGAGAAACAAATGTTCGCGACCGTTTATAACGTTGTTAACTCGATCGCGCCGCGCGCGTCCAGTTGCCGCCGCACAGATACCGAACGGAGAAGAAATTCACCGAATATCGGGCACCGCGCGGATAAATTCGAAATTAGCCGCCGCACCACGGTTCGCTAAATTAATTAAAATTCTCCGCGACCGCTCGCTCCGTAAATAAACTGCGATCGTTACATCCGCCCGCCGCGGTCCCGCGTATCGAAATTATAGTTTTCAAATATCGGGCGCCCCGACGGGCGTTCGACGTTTTCAACCGATTCCGTCCTTCGAGGCTTCCGTGCCGAGAGAGAATCGTCGGCGACGGCCAATCGTAGCGGCGCGTAAAGGTGATCGGACGTCCTCGACGCCCGAAAGATCCTCCAAGCAGCCGACCTTAAAACCGCCGTCTCGTTATCGCGAAATCGTTTTTTGCGCGGGCATTCGCGCGATCGAACTCGACGGGCAGCGAGCGAACCGAATTCACCGTCGAAGACAATAAACAAATTGTATCGCGGCGAAAGTCGGCGGATATCGGATTTTTCGAATATCAAATATTCCTGATACGAATTGGTACGTACGGTTCGTCGGCGGACGGATACGTATTTCGCATTGCAGGAATTTGAATTTCGCGATCGGAGGCTTTTTTTATCGGGAAAATTGGTAAATTCGGATGGGAGGAAACGGTCGGCGCCGCGTTATTACCAGAGTTTTCGCAGATACCGAGTTTTCGAAAACCGGTTACCGAATTCCAGCATTAAACAGGTTGAACCGGCTTACGATTTCTTTTTTTACAAAAGGGCCGACACGCGATCGAAGCGATATTATTAAATATTTATACTCGACCGAGGATTCTTCCAAGCATTTGCGAAGATACGACAACGCGACACGTAATCTGTACGAAACGATTGAAATATGTAGAAAATGTACGTTGTCGACGTTGATTACGGGGTACGTACAACGAACATTTTTTATGAAATAGTTATTCAATTTTTGCACTCGGATTCCTGCGTTCGAGTGTCGAACGTTGCGCGCGTTTATCCGAATATTCGAGGAGCCGACGAACCAAACTTTTCGCTTCGGAGATACGATCGATGCCCTTGCGAATAATTCGTCGAATTCGCGCGACGCGGCCGCGTACGAACATAAAAGCCGGAATTAAACTTTCAAAAATTCGTCGACGGCAGTTTCGGTGCCCCTGCTACGATTCGCGGCGCGTCCGTCTCCTGTCTGCGAACGAGCCGCAACCGAGGTTTCGCCGACGGTACGCGCGCTGCTTCGGAACCTCCGGAAAAGTTAACGTTCCTCGTCGCCGGATGGAAAACGTTAACGCGCCGGTACGACCGGGGAACGTGCCTGCGAGCGTCTCGTTACTCGCACGCGCCTTGTTCAGCCCCTAAACTCGCACGGCGTCGTTACGGTTATAGAAAATGTTATCGGTAATACGTCCATCGAAGTTCCACCACCGTTAATTATATTCTGTGCGAGATCGCGAGACAAAGATCGAGCGCGGAAACGACGTTTATATCGGAATATCTGTTGAAATTTTGAAAACGATACATCCCCGTGGAGCGTGTACCGTTCGAGAACGCTCGAACCCGCTCCCCGACATTTTCAAAAACCGTTCGATATTTGACTTCGTCTCCCAGGACGCATCGGCGACCCATTCGATTAAATTTAGCCAAAGCCCGTGGCAGACGAATCGGGGGTCGGTAGGAACAATTTCGACGTCTCTTTGTTACAGACGCTGACCGAAGCGGTCGCAAAAATTTCGACGGTGTACACGGCCACGGATAAAACGATCCCTGCAGCGTTCGAATTTCGTATTCGTGCGAAAGCAGTGACAGCGGCTCGACGCTGCACGCGTCGCTTTACACCTTTCTCTTTCCGGTTTCGCGGAACAACATATGCGGCGTATCGAGGAAAAGTTATGCCATATTTTGAGCGTCGACGTCGCAAAGTTTCGAACTTTCGGAAAGACGTTGGTCGCGCAGCGAGAAAGTTATATACGAGACGTTCCGTCGCCATTATTCGCGGACGTCGCGATGCCATAATTGGAGAAGTCGTCGTTAGAATTCTCGGTCGTCGTTACGGAGGCGCGTAACGTTCGAATTACACGGTAAATTAGAGGACACCCGGTAGGAACTCGCCGACGTAGGAACTCGATAACGAGCAGCGATCGTTCTCTGTCGATTTCATCGCCTTAACCGTCGATAGGTCGCGACGCGGGGAACATGTAAAATGCTCGGTGGAAAAGGGAAGATCGCCGGGCCGGGGGACTCTTTTCCGCCGTTCCCCCTTCGAAGATTTATCTCTCGGGGGGCCGGTAACAGTGAAAAAGCTGTTCGATAGGGGCCGCGTGCGTACCGGCGCTCGTCATTAGTCGGCGTTACCGTTTCAGACGAGTCGCGACCGAGATACTCGTAACGGTAGAAAGGGCTACCCGCGTTCTGGCCACCGTTGAAAATATCCGACGTAAATATAACCTCGACGATGTTGCGACGCTATCCGCTATCGCGCCTCGCCTCGCCGTTCCAACAATTAGAAGCGAAGGTCTCGTTGTTTGTCGCCCCGCGCGATGGAAGTCGCAGAGTCATCGTGGTCGCTCGGAATATTCGCGGTGCGATTACTCGAGCAACTACACCGGGAATCGGACGACACGCATCGGACGCGACACGGTCGACGATAAATTCACAAAATAGTCCGCAATATGCATTTTGCGTCTTTTACCAAAATTACAGCTCACCGATCGCGCGCTACGTCCGGATCCAGTTTTTGGAGAGGGTCGAATCCGGGTCGTGTTTTCGTTTTGGCTACGCTTTCGAAATTCGGGACCGTCGCGCGTCGCGAGGCAGAAAAGAAGCGCGAGCTCGCGACTATACGGAGGTATAAAAATCTCTCGTCGACGATATCGGATTACGAAAGATCGATCGCCTCGCGCTCGAGAACGCGGAGTCGCGGATAGGAACGGACAATTTGTACAGCGGGACGAGGTAGATTCTTCGCGTTCGCGGGTCGTTCCTTTTACGCGGCTAAATTGCAACCGTAATACCTGTCGCGCGAGAAACTCGTCCGTCAGCAATTTCGCCGACGCAACGAGTACTCGTTGCGAATTAGCACCGAGTTAGAGGGTTTCTCGATGGCGCGCGCCTCGCGAGGAGATCTCGAATCGCGAGGATGCGAGGTCCGAACGAAGGAGCGATCGCGCGGCTGAAAGCCGGTGGCCGCGACGGATCGGCGATCGAGCAACGATTAAAATCACCGGTCGCGAGCGAGCGCGCGCCGAGGATCATGGCGCGCGCGCAACAGCTGCGGGCGATATCGTCCGCGGGCCGTTCGAGAAAAAGAAAATCGTTGCTCGGAATGGGAGACCGATCGGCATTCCTGTCCCCTCGATCTTCCTAGAAACTTTGCCGGCGCGCCGGGTCGCAGCTGCGCCGCGTGTTGGCAACCAACGTGACGCAAACCGTGATGCAACCTTAATGGTCCTCGGCGGTTGCAGGGTCGCGGAGAACCATATAAAGTACGGGATTGGCGCGAAAAATTGTCTCGGTTGGTCGCGAGTCGAGACAGCTCCCCTTACGGCTTTTTAGCTCTCGTTTCGATCGGAATATCTTTGGCCGCGGACAACGTCCTGGTTTTCGAAAGTAGGCTAATCCGGTTGGAAAACTCGAGCAACGCAAACGGTCGACGAGTTTCAAAAACATGTTGTTTGCCGGTTACGCTCGATGGCAACTCCTTGCGACACCGATGGAAGAAGCGTCGTCCGAAAATAATTTGCGCTTCGATATCGTCGTTTATGAATCGCGCGACTCGCGACGGTGGATGCAACAGTTGTAATCGGGGACGCGCGTGCATGTCGTGCACATCGCGTTCGAGAGGCGAGTCGGCCGAGCGAATCGCGTGCAGCGGGTCTATTAAAGTATTACCGTCGCTTGCCCGGAGCTAACTTTTCCGAAGGACGGTACAGCCTAACGTCCTTTCGGCTCGGCAGGGACAAATAGAGCCGCTCGTCCGAGTCCTCTTCGAGGCACGAACGTCCTTTCGGCCGACCTTCCCACCGTGGCCGCGTCGATGGTTATCGCCGCAGCTGGAACTTCGAGGACGGCGAACGACGGAAGCCGAGCGTTCACCTCGGTTGTATTCCGCCTTAACGCTGTTCGTTGTTTTTCGCGCCCGGCCGGGAGACCAAAACGGAGCCGCGCGCGCTTCCTCTCGAACTTTTAATTCGGTCTCCGATGAAACGAGCGTATCCCGAGCCATCGCGTTCCTCGAATTTCTTCCGAAGAATCTTCGCAACCCCGGCTGACGCCGGCAACCGATGCTCCGTTCGGCGAAGACGGTTTAAATTAAAGAAGTTCGCGGTGATTTCTTAATCGACGACCCCCTCGATCTCGCGACTCGTTCGATGAACGTCGCGATTGTATTCGGAGGCGGTTCGATTCGCCTTGGGACGAAAACTCGCCTCCCGGGAGCAACCTGTGCCGATACCGAAGACGAAGTCTTCGTCTCCCGGTTTCGGTCGAACAGACTCGCGCAACCCCGGAAACGAAGCAACGATTTACGAATCGCCGACTCGACGGTTAGTCGACAAAACCACCGGGCAAACTATTTTTGCGTTCTCGAGCGTGCTCGTTCTCGCGTCGATTACAACGTTCGTCTACGCCGCGAACCGGGAAGACGATCGTCTCGACGCCAGAAAACGTTGGGTCCGTTAACCGGGCAGCGCGCTAAAAATCGGGCCCCGCCGGCGATGGTAGATGAGACGCGTTAAATTATACGGTTTCGCAGGGGGGGGGGGGAGAAAGAAGGACCGAGGCTCGAACGTTTCTTGTCGAACGATGCCTCGGCGGCGGTTCGCCGTCTGAAAGTAAAGGATACCAGCGTAACGAAACGACATCTTTCCGCTAATAATCCGCGACGCGAGCCTGAAAATCTTGCAAAGGGTGCGGCGTCGATTATCGCCGCGGCTACGGAGGAAAAAAAAGGAAGAAAGGAAACGACGGTCGGTCGCGAAGAACGCGTCGGAAAGAAAGTCGACCAGTCACCGCGAGATCGGCTTCGATTCGCCCTTTGCGCGTATTCCCAAATTTGTATCGGAATGCCGACAACGAACCGACAAACTTGCCAAAGAAACTTTATGAAATTTCACCGACGTCCACGAATCGCTTTCCACGATGGCGGAGGACCTGTCCGACGTTGTTCGCTGCTATCGATTTAGGTTGCAACTCGGTACACCATGGAAACGATCGCGAAAGCGCGCGAATCCGTCGATTTTCGAGTTTCCAAAGCGTGTCCTTGAAGCACGTTGTAAAAACAGCGTCCTCCGTTCGAGATGGCCGAAAGCCAAGCCGATTGCCAGGATACGGATATCTCGTCGAGCGTCCCGGATCGAGTAGCTGGGAAAGAGAAAGAAATTTCATTCGAGCGATCCCTGATATTCGGCCAGGAAACCGTAACATATGATCTCGTTGCGATACGGTATCTCAGCCCTGTCGATATCAGGTGTCCAAGCTCTCGACCGTTTTCCGGATGGTACCAGAGCGTCGTTCCTTCGCGACCCTCCGCGTATCTTCCTTCTCGTACCACCGCCCTCGGCCGATTCCCAGCTGGCTTTCCTTTTACACACACCCCTTTCCCTTCGATCTTTCTTCCCCGTTCCCTAGCAGCTTCGCGAAGAGGCCTCGCGAGTCGACGAAACTTTCGAGCCGTCGATCGATGCCAAGCCGGAGAGGAATTCTGAATTGAAATTGCCGTTGAAATTTTGTCCTCTTCTCGTTACGAGCTTCCGATGCGTCGAACAGCGATACAACAACCCGACGAACGATTTCGTTGATATCGAACTGCGGGGCGGTGCGCATAATTACAGACTCGAAGTAACTTTTTCCATCGTTGCCGATCTATCTGAACGAAAACGTAACGAACGAAGAATTCGTCTGAATTTTTGCAATTTTCCCGATAGTATAATAATGGATACCAAACATCGCGTTCGTCGACGATGATTTCGCAGAGGTCCCCCTCGTTGGTACAGGAAGTATCTCCACGGTCGAGTTCGTAACAATGGCCAGGGCGAACTTCGAGGACCTGGCGCGCACCGATCGGCCCGAGGACAACCCTGGGTTCCCGGCAGCCGGCGGTCGACTCGTCGCGATAAACACCCGACGAGTTCGCGTGGCTGCGACAAGCTAATTAGCGGCGGATGTCGGCGTAACGAGAAGCCGACTGCGAGAAGCAAGAAAGATATTCAGCGGAAAAACAAAAGGTATCCAGAAGTAAAACGCCGAGCTCGGGGCCGGTGCACCGGTGAGCACCGGTGTCAATTCGAAAGGAAAGAGAGCCGGTCCCCGCGGAGGGGACGACACCGCGGAGACATAATTCTCGAACTCGCCGACGGAAAACGTTGCCGCCACGGTTCTATCGCCACGGTTGAGCGACACTGCCGGTCCGGACGACCGGCCGGTCGAGTTGAAATACCGGTCCCATCCTAGCCGGCTAGTCCAGCTCCGACCATCGTGCTCCGATAGCTCCGATAGCCGTGTTCCAGCTTCCGCGAAGCTTCGGGCACGAGCAAAGCTCCCCTTTGCCCGCGAGTCGAGCGAGAATCGACCGGTTCGAGGCGAGGAGGAGAGGGACCGGTAGGTGGTAACCGGGCGGAGGGTAGAAAAAGCGAGCGAATCGAAGGACGAACGGAGAGCGAGGAAAGAGGGGACCGAAAGAGCCCTTAGCGGCCTCGGCAAACCACTTTTCTCCGAGCATAGACGCGCTCTTACCTATCCGACTTCGGCCGGCTTCGTGGTCGCTCGCGAACCTTCGGGCACGCGAGAACCACGCGCATCAAGGTCGCGGCCGTCCACCTTTCCCCGACGGCAAGTGCACGCATTGTGCTGCTACGTCGTCGCTGGCCATCGCGGCCGAGGCGACTGCCCGTCTTTATTTCCAGGATCGGATCACCGGACTCGCCCGTGGTCCTCGCTCCGAGGGTCGTTGCCCCTTTCGACGCGCCTCTCGTCGCCGAATCGTTCGCGCGTCGGTCCAAAATTCGTAACTTCGTACGATACTTGTGCAAAGGACGCGTAAAGTAAATCTGTTATTTTATAAAGACCGTTATATATATATAAGTTGTTGTCTATAAGTTGTTTCAAAATATACCGTAACGCGTCGCACGACCATTTTTTGTCTAAAACGATGGGACAGCTATCGACAGGCTGTTCTTGTTACCGGTACAAAAATCGAGCGGAACGCGCGTCTTTTCGATAACGTTACGGTCCGCGCGCGAGGTCTGCTCTCGGCGTCCTCCCGAAACATCGCGACGACGCCGGGACGGCGCGCGTTAAGAACGACGGACATCAACGTTGGAAATTAGCGTAGCCGTTAACGAACCTCTGTGTCGGTCTCGAGTGCGGAGCAGCGTTGAAAACAGCGGCCCGTAAAAATTCTTTACGGCCGGCCGCGTAAAATATTATTGCACGGGATGTTTATGCGCGACGTAGGCGCCGCGCCGCAGCGAACGAACGGTTGCGCGAGATCCGATGGCGGGCTTTCGGACCGTCGATATCAATCCTCTTTGTATTCCGTCTATCCGTGCTCGCCGCGGTAAAAGTTTCAGTATCCATCTCCGTCTCGAATAAAATTCGACGATGAACAATACCGTGGAAACGGCGGTGGAGCGGAAAGCTGCTGACTTTTACTTCGGCCCCGCCCCGGAGGGTGAGATTCGAAATCGATCCTCGTAAAGATCGCACGGCCCCCGTTGCCGAGGAGTGCCGCGGGTCTGTGCGGCCCTGCTCGAAGGTAGGGGCACCGGCAGCGGCAGCGGCAGCCTCCGCGCATCGGAGGAGCTCGGTCCAGAACTAATCGTCAAAATATAAGCGGACCCCGCCGAGCCACCTGCTCGATTCGAAAGGGTACCAGTTTCCTTCGAACGCGTCGGCAGGAAGAGGATACGCGAGAAAGACGGGGGGCGAGAGAGAGAAGGGTATAGGATACGCTCGTATCGCAGGAAATTACGAAGAAGACGGTGTTGGATGCGTTCTCCGACCGAGAGAGTCGCGAAGCTTTGCTCGCATTATAGTTAACTCGTCCGTCTGGTACGCGTATGCGGCTGGAATTTTCTCCGCGCGCGAACGCGCACAGCCTCCGCTCGTTACATCGTCGCGCATAAACGACGCATCGACTATAGGAACAAATGCCCGTGCGGGTCCGCGGGACTCGGCAGCATCGTCTCTAGTTAACGGTAACGCAAAATTACGAGCGCGACCACGACGAATTCGACGACGATGAACAACGATGCTCCCCGATCGTCTCGATCGTCGAGACCACGCGCAGCCCCACCGGTCCGTGTTTCGAGGTATCCAACGACACCGAGAACACGAATAGAAATTTTACGGTGTTCGCGACACGGTTCGGGTTCCACGGAGGGATCCTTCTCGCGGGATGGCTCGCACGGAGGCGAACGGATAAACGATTTCCGTCGGTAGCATCTTCCGGGCCCGGCTCGGAATTCCAGGCGTACGAACGCGGACCACCCGATAGGCGCGCGCCACCCGGGGATTTTAAACGGACGCCGAAGGGAGCCGTGCGTCGGGAATTAAACGGCGACTGGACGGAGACAGGGGCAGGACGGTGGCGCGAACGAAGAGGGGAACGAGGTGGCCAGGAGTTGGAGAGAAAACAGCAAGTTGCAACAGCTTGCCCATAGTTCAACCCCGGTACAGTTCCGTGCTCGCCGTGAATTTCAATGCGGTTTACACGCCGAGCCATATTCTTCGAGCTGTAAATTGCCCGTCCGGCCGAATCACATTTGTTTCCGACCTGTCCATCTTTCTCTACCTATCCCGTAGCCGTCGTTCGGACTCCCCGGAGAGTCGTCCTCTACCCTGTACGCGCGCGTCCCGCGTACGCGTACAACGTATAGATTTTTGTCTCGAAATCGAGCGAATCGGATCGACGCGAAAAAATTGCGACAACGAATTTATCGCGTATCGCGAACCGAGGGTCGAGGTAGTCGCGCGCGATCGAAGGCTTCTTTGGTTTTTCTTTATTTTCCGTACGCGTCGACGACGACAGAAGTCGTTCGTTTCGTCGAATTAGACTCCTTCGCCTCGGCGCGCCGCCCGTTAGCAACCGTTGTACGAGCGTAATTTCATTTATGTCGGGGCAACCGTGAGCCTCCGTTGTTCGAGAGCGCGTCGTAAAGTTCCTTCGCCCGGACACCGTTCGAAGCACCTTCGCGTCTTCGATATCTCGCGACATCCGTCCGCGCGCCTCCGTACGATCTCGTCGAGCAAGAGGTCGTTGTCCGCGATCCAACGAGATAACGACGTTGTTTTCTTTTTCGCCCGGCTCTCGGAACAACTAATTCGCTTCGACACCTCGCGAGATCCCCTGCGGTGGATCCGGAGGAAAACCGCGCGCGAGGCGTCGTCTTCGGCCCGGGGTAGACCGCGGGGAACGAGCGAGAAAAACGTACGACCGTAATATCGGGGATACCCGAGCACGGATAGAGGGGCCCGCGTATAAAAACCGCTTTCATCGTATCGTGGAAAAAATTTAATTAAAACCGATAGCTCTCGCGGACCGCCGCCGTTGCCTGTACGCCGTAGGAAACCGACGGAAGATGGAATCGTCGGACGGATAGGTCGGCGCGGCAGACCCGGTATTTGATATTTTCTGACCGCAAACATAAACTGCGTGTTTTCAGAAAATTTCCCCGGAGGACGGTGGCGCGCTCGTACACCGGCGCACACCCGTGTGCACGCTCGCGTTCCGTACGCGGGGCCGCGGCGGTACGGTTAATCGGGTGTCGAACGAACGCGCGATCGACCTACAAACTACCGTGTAAATTGCGCGTTCGTTGTACGCGTCCATAATAATTGGCACGATCGATGCGACCGGGCCGGGTCGGATTCGTCTACGAATTCGTCGACGAGCGGTCGAAGGCGTCGCGTTCTTTGCTCGAAACACGCGCTCTCGGTCGTCGATAGGAATCGGCGAATAGAATTAAATATACGGCGCCGCGGTATTCGGCTCGATTTTTATCGCGCGAGGCAGCCTCTTCGAACGCGTCGTCGCGCATCGACCGGAGGGTGGAAATCGGCCGAGCGACCTTCCGAGGACGAAGGTCGCAGAGGTTACGGCGAGGCACGCGCGTCGATGTAAAATTGATAGACCTCGAAGAAAGGCGGTCCCACCGCGTGTTCGAATACTCGATCGAGTTCGCTACACCGTGGTAAAATATCGAGCGCATCGCGCGCTAGACACGCGAGAAGTATATCATCGGCCGAACGGGTATAGTATGCCGAAGAATTACGGCGGACTGCGCGGACCTTTTTACGGCCGCGCGAAACAAGTTTAACTGGTGTTTTCCTTGGTTTTAACGGAGACTTTAATTTAAAGTTAACTTGTATACGGTGTCGGCGTCGTAACCCGAACGATAAATACGAGAACCGGTGGCGAGCGGAGGAAGAAGAAGAAGAAGAAGAAGAAGAAGAAGAAGAAGAAAGAAGGCACGGCCGGACGCGTAAGTCGTGAAAACGCAACGCGAGACCCTTCGAAACCGGCCGGTGAATATTTTAGAATGGAAAGCTTTGCCCGGTCTGCGCGGAAATTTTTCCGCGACGCCAGCGAAACTGCCGCGCGGGCTTCGCCCGGCCGGAACGAAGATAGGCGCCGGGTGATTAATCGAACCAACAAAGCAGATTTACCTCGGATTTACCTACTGGAGAAATAAAACTCGCGCGGTCGATTCGAAATGCTCGCGTCGAGTAAAAGTTTCCGAGCAGCCTGCCCCGTGTTGCGCGTCTCGGATAACCGACGAACCGAGATGGAAAGCGTCGGAAGAGACGTACGCGCGACGACGAATCGTTCGCTCGCTCGGTGTACAGTTTCTAAACGCGTTTTCCCATGGTGCTGCGCTCGAACGGCCGAAACGGGCCGTCGCAAATCCTAAATTACATCCTGCCTCTTAATGCCATACATTAAGCCGAAAGTTCGATATAATATAGCAATAGCTGTCGGCCCTGGGGCTGCGAACGCCTACGAGCAACCTCTCGTTAGTCGCGTACGAGATAAAATCCCAGATTGCGCGGCTTCGCTTCCACGTCGCGCCGCCTCCAGGACGTAACGGGACGAGCCGCGGGGGAAAGAAGGTATCCCGAACTTTTATCGCTTCCTGAACAGTGCCGCGCGCGGTCGATTCCACCGCGAAGACCGACACGGTCGATCGTGCCTACCGCCCCTCTAGTGGTTTCCGAGTCGTGAGAGAGCTCCCTTTTTTACCCTCGCGCGCGACGCTCGTTTTCCAGACGATGCACCGGCGTCGAATCGAACGAAACCGTTCGCCGTCCTCTCGACGGCGATACCTGCGAAAACCGTGAAAGATCGTGGACGAAACGCGCGCTTTCGAGTCCCGATCAATTTCGCACGATCGCGACTTACACCGACGCGAGAAACCACGGGAGCGCTCTTCGGATGCGCGCTCTCGTTGGTTCGAGAGCGCGTTCGCGGTTCGAGAAGGGAGCAGCAGCGGACACACACCGAGGATCGAGAAAGGTGTCGGTGGAAGAGAAGCGACGCGAGGCGGAGCGAAATAGAGGAAAAAACAGCTTCGCTCGGTCGCCCGGCGAAGCTCGCCTAGGCATATCGGACACGCCTAGACGACCCCTCGTACTTTTGCTGGAATATTAATGCGAGGCCGTATCCGCGTATACGCGTACGCGTACGCGGCGCGCGGCAAGGGGACGGGGCGAACTGGAAGAAGAAACGAGCGAGAGAAAACGACGGCGAATAGACGGGAACGGACGAGGAGGAGGACGAACGGGAAAGACGAACAGGTGAACGGAGACATCGGCCGCGGGAGGGAGAAGGAGACGGTAAGAAGCGTGGCTCTCGATAGAGGCTCTTGCTACCGCAGGAAAAGAGAAACGTTGCCGCAGGCCGAACAGGTTGCGGCGTTCGCCGCCTTCTTCTCCTACTCTTTCTTCGTCGAGATACGCATCGAGCTTCGTCCTTGTTCCGTTCGTCGAGCCTGTTCTCGCTCGTCTCGGCGGCAGGTCGGCACGCTGGAAGGTGGAGGCAACGGCGAGGAGAAAAAGAGCGAAGGCGAGACGGTGGGGATGGCCGGCCGAGAGGGGGCAGCAGAAAAAGGAGAAAAGAATATTTCCGAGGTATATCCTTTGTTCCCCGTGTTTCGAAATTAATGGCTGATGCCTCCGCCGAGACTCTCCGGCAGAAGACGATCGTTTAATTGAGCCGAAGCCGAGCACAGCCGCTGTTTCCTCGCCCGTTTCGCGTCCGGGACATTATACCGCCGCTTCTTCTTCTTCGTCCTCGCCCTCCCGCTTCTCCTCCTCCTCCTCCTGCTTCTTCTTCTTCTTCATCTTCTTCTTTCGGCCGTCTCTCTCTCGCCTCGCACGTCTGTTTTCTCGCGCTCCTCTTCCTCCAGCTCCATTACCGTTTCTCCCTTTGATACCGCTGTATCAACCCGCGCGCGGCCGTTTCCTTCGATTTTCTCGCTTAGCCGGCGAACAATGTCTCTCGATACCGCTCGGCGAGTCTCGCCACGGTCGAGAAGAATCGTCGCTGGCCCGAGGGCCTCTTCCGCGGCCGAGGCGGAGGCTGCAGCTGCCGTTAAGCAAATTTCCCGATGCATTCCCACGCCGAGAGAATCCGATCGATCCTCGTACGCATTCTCCGGCAACTCGACCGAGCAAACGGATCCGTTCTTCCCGAACGTATTGGAATAATTCGTCCTGCTCCACGAAATTTACTCGGCCGTACGTCGTCCGGCCACGCTTCGTTCGTGTTTACTCCTCGACACCCCGACCAACGTTTCCCCGATTCGCGTTATCGCGACGCGTATAAAAGCGATATCGGCACGATAACTCGCGCGGAGTACGTTACGAACGGATTCATCGCGGTGGCAATCGAGTGCAAAGAATCAAAATTGAAACGGACGCGGCCGCTGTTTTCCGTTCGGCTTTCGATCGCGTCGACCGTGATCGCTGCATAATTTACGCGCTCGTCCTGTTATGCCGCATTAATTTTAAACGGCCAAGTACTCCGCGCTGCTCGTTGTACCGTTTGCGCGACCGTGGAAAAAGCATGCGGCGGCCGAAGCGCGAATCGTCGCGACGACGTTTAAACTGTAACAGCGTTTGATAAAATTTCGGAAGCGGGACGGAAGCATCGAGCTCGCCGGCTCGCGTCCAATTAATTTTCGATCGTTCGAAATTGACGCGCGTTCTACGTACATCCGTTTCCGTGAATTATGCAGACGGCGGCAGCGGCGGCGGCGGCGGGTGAATCGCGAGATTGCACCGTTACGCGACGTAAAATTCTAATGGGTCGGAAAGTCGTTCGTTAAATAATATTCCAATTTTCCAAGAGTATCAACCCCTTTCGACCCGGAACGGATACTCGCGCGGATCGTTCGCCGAATCGGTAAAGGGGCGCGAGCCCCGAGTCGGTTCGAGGATCGCGTTTTAAAGGAGAACCGATCGAGGTCGCGATAAAACTCCGCGAGATCGGGCGCAAAATTCTAGAACAGGAAAGAACGTTTTATTCGTATTAGATCTGACGGAGGCCGATGCGACGGCCGCGGAGCAAAATTTCGTTTCGATCGCTGCTGCGCCGTTGGACGCGAAAAGCAGGAGTGGATTTTAATTATGTCGCTCGCTGTACGTTAAATAATACATTCCAATTTCCCAAGGATATTAACCCCTTTGGTAGAGAGGGGTCGAGGTGAAACCGGGTGCGCGATAAATAAATCATTTTGACGAAGCGCGTGCTTCGCTATTCCCCCGATTAGCTCGATCTACTCGGTAAAACTGAATTATAAAGGAGCCCCGCTTCTTGGATAAGTTCGGCTCGTTACGACGCGTCGATCGCGTTCGCGAAAATAACTTGGAAACGACGTCGATCGATTATTAGGATACGGAGTTTCTCGCGATACCGTCGGTACGGACCCGAACACGCTCGAACAACGACCGATCGACGGCAGAAACGAAATATCAAAATCAAAATCGAACGAAACCGCTCTCGGCGCGGTGGTTCGTCGAAATCTTTGGACCGGGTCAGGATCGTTCCGCGCGATTACGCGGGAGAAGTCGCGAACACATCGGGAGATTAGATGAAATCTGCGATCGCGTTTCCCCAGGTAAACACTCTTGCGCAGATTATGTCGGCGACGGGGAGCATCCCCCAGCGACGCGCTAAAGACGATCTACTCGACTCGAGAAAGGTGGAGAGATGATATCTTCTAAATAAACGTTTACTTTGCTGTATATCCGCTGAATGACGTCGCTGCCGAGGTCTCGCCGGTTAAGAGGCCTCGCCCTTGTAACTCGATCACGCCGCGCGCGCTCGACCATCGTCGAGCGGAGAGTTCTCGCGCGAACTTTCTTTCCGGAAGCTTTCGCCGATGGCCGATCGTCCCTGCCGGATCGGTTTTTGCCCCGTGCGAGAATCGGCCGCTGGCTCGAGGTGTACCTCCGCATCGGCCGAACATCCCCCAAAGCCCAATCGCGGGCGCTCCCGTTGCGAGTCGGATCTTCCGTCCGATCGATTCGCTCCGATATCTTTCCCGATGATTCGAGCGAAATCATCGATTCGTATAGAAACGGCGTTCGATAAAAGTCTCGTACGGTAACGCGCGACGACCATTTTTAGCGCCGAACGAGTTCGGCGTTTACCCAAAAATTCTAGAGATCGTGAAACGAGGGTCGGCATCGATTCGTCGTTCGCCTTCCCGCGCCATCGAATTTCGTAATTAATTCGAGCGCGATCGAGAAACGATCGTCGAGAACGGGCGCTCGATCGTGCTGCACCCGATGCGACCGACGCCGGTTCTTTCGAACCGCCCCGTGTACACACCGCCTCGACATAGAACAAACGATGCGGCGACTCGATGGATCGGAATCGGGCGCGGTTTGCCGCTAACGAGCGACGACCGTCGAACGAAATCGCCCGGCCGTGTCCTGACGCAGGAGAACAGGTTCTGCGATCGCGGAAAGTTCGAGGATCCGTTTCGCGGTTCTCGTTTCGGATCCCTTCACGGGTCCCTGTCGTCGTTTTACCCGATGTCTCCGTCGTTTTACCGGCCGGAGACAACGTTCGAATTCGGTTATCGAACGCTTCGCGTACGACCGCTCGGTGCCGTCTCGATCTCGGGTCCACGGTCGAGGGGCCTGGGTACCCGCGCAGCTTCCCTTTCACCTACATCCACGGTGCGTTCCCAAGGTAAACAGTTGCATTTAACGAGGTGTTTCAGGAATCGAGTTACGGCAAGAACCACCGCCGGTGAACCGATAAGCGGCAACGAAGGCGGCACCGCGAGGCAAGGCGATCCGAATAGAAAAACAGGTTCCCCGATCGGGGATCGTTAGGGTCCCATGGTCCGATAGGTGCCGCCACATTTTTCGGATCGCTTCCTTCTCCCCATTGTTCTGCCCAATCTCCCGGGTGAAAACGGCCGGTCGGGGGGGCCCCGCATCGGGGGACCGTAAACACAAAGGACGGGACGACCCGTTCGCCGATCTCCGCGCAACGCCGCTGGCACCTGTCGTGTGGCTTCGGGTGGGGCCAGGGTGGGGAGAGCGGGTTCCGCGATGGGTGGAGAGACAGAAATCGACTGCTATAAGATGGTGGCTGCTCCCAAGACCGGTTTAGGAATCCGGGGCCACGCTTACGCGCCAGCGACTGCCAACCTCGACTTCGAGGACGCGGGTCCGACAGCTTCGACGACGGCCTCTGAGCTGCCGTTGGAAAACACTGTTGGCCGATGATCGCGACGACGAGCTACTTTTACGAGCGACTCGGCCATCCTCGTTCCTCTTCCCTCGTTTTCCGCGACACCGCGCGAACCTGCGGCACCGCGGAGACTCGCGGTCGGCGAACGACGTTTTTACACGGGCGCGCGTTCGGGAGAAGCAGAGGCGAGAGATCTAGAAGCGGCGACGACGACGACGACGACGCGAGATCGCGATCGAGATTTCAGACGCGCGGGGCGTTACTTTTCTCGATATTCTTCGAGAGAGATCTTAATAGCGTCGTTCGATCCTCGCGTTTGCTGGAATTCGCTTTCAGCGCGGCGGAACGACGTTTCCGAGAAGATATTTCAGCGAGACGATCCCCTCCCGCGGCCGTCGTCCTTTCTTCGAGACAGGTTCCTTCGAAGGGACGTCGCGCGCGCGTCGCTTCGTCGCGAAACGCGGGCTCTCGAAGTATTTTTAATCTTCCTTCGAATTCAACGACGCGCGCTCCGCGATTCGTCGATTTTCACGAGCGAAGCTGCGAGGAAGCGAAAGGTTGGGAGGGTTGGAAAAGGAGGGCCTCTGTCGCGTGGCAATATCCGAAGTCGGCGTTTCGTTCGGCGTCGCGTTTAACGCGAAACGCTGTTCCTCGACCTCCGACCCCCGTCTCTCTCTCTCTCTCTCTCTCTCTCTCTCTCTCTCTCTCTCTTCTCGATTGGATTCGTTCGGTCGGAAAATTCCTGGCAAAAAGCGTCTCTGCGCGGAACGGCGGTGTCTCAATCGCGAGTTCCCGGCTGAATCGAACAAAACAATTCGACGAGTTAACGAGGTATGCTGGGGCAAGTTTCGCCCCGCTTCTTCGATCGGATCCAGTCGTCGGAAGATTCCTCCGCGGGTGCCCCGGAGACCGTAATGCCGCGCGGCGATCTTCCTCGTTGCTCGTGTTTCCGCCGCGGATTCTCCGCCGAGGAAAAAACCAGGCTGCACAGAGTCGGTTTATGGTCCGCGGGAGCGCAATGGGAGCGTGTTCCACCGATGCGCGGCAGCCGACTCCCGACTAGGCTCCGCTCGACTCGCTCGACGCGACAAAATCGCCGTCCCTCGTTACGGTCGATGATCCGGCCGACGGCGTATTCCGACGCGAACGCGAAAGTGCCGCGCGTGTCTGGTAAAAAGTCGATTCGAAAAATTCTTTGGAAAATTGACAATTTTTGCTCGCCGAGACGATCGAACGCGTGGGAAAGTAGTAGACTACCGACGATAGCAGCAAAAATTCGACCCGACGAATCTTCTCGACTTACTTCGATATCGTTTTCGTTCGCTCGATCTCGCAAGGTAAATCGCGCGCAAGCAACACTGAAAACATTTTCCAATGTTCGCGCGAGCTACCACCTTTTAGGAAAGGGTCGTGCGCGACGCGCATAAATCCACGTTTCCATCGATTTTATGATAATTTCCATTCGTTCGCATGTACGAGCGCGGAATAAAATCGTGTTGCTTACGCGTGTATTACGTTTATATTTTTGTTTCGAAATATAGGACAAAAGAAACGAAACGTCCAGCGTTCGCGGCCTTGCGACGACTCGAACGGCAAAGTTCTAACACAATTACCTTCGTACGATTCGGTGATCGAGCATGGGCGTCTCGAACTCGCGTCGAAACCTATCGGCGCGCGTTACCAACGAACCGTGTACGTTCGTTCCGTCGACGCTTCGACGAATAAGATTCTTCGGAACACCCGGATCGTCGGTGCGTGCTCGTGGGGCGCGATCCCCTGGTTGGTTCTCGTTGGGTAATCATAGGCATTAATAGCCGAAGACGTTGCGATATCGTGTAATCGAACCGAGTCGTTGGAACACCGCGTGCCCGGGGTGATCTCGCGCATTGACGATCGATCGTTCCCCGCGCACGGAACCATCGCGTAATATTCGATCCGGCGCAGAGAGAACCGTGTCGAATTAAAACGATTTTTATTCCACCGCGTAGACCGTTTCTCCGGTCGATCGAGCGTCCCTTTAAACAACGAAACATCCGTTACGAAGGCGCGCCCCGCTTCTCCGTGCTTCCCCGTTTACTACCGCGGCGTAACGCGTCCGAGTTTACGAGAGTGGCTCCGGATTTGAAACTCTTCGGACCGCGACGCCGTCCGAATCGTCGAATAGTCGTGCAACGAGAATTTTACGAATTCTCGTCGAGGCCCTCGACGAAGCGTCGACGATCTTTACGAAGCGTCGACGATCTTTACGAAGAACAACGTTCGATTCTCGTCTCGTTTCCAGAGACGTTCGGGGTGCCGATGACTCGTAGCTAATTCGTACGATCTTAAGACTCTTACAGCTCTCCGCGAGTTTTCGAACCGCGATCGGATTCCCAGCGAATCAACCATCGACCGTCCAATTTACTTTTCCCGTTTCTTTTCTCGCAGAGAAAAATCTTTCCGAACCGCGACGAGACTTGGCGAACGATCTACCAAGAATTATCGCTTTAAACGGTACCTGTACAAGCTACGGCCGGATATCGGACGACGGTAATCGCGTAGGAATAAAACGTTTCTTCTGTTCTCGAATAAACGACGATTCATTTTCAATTCCCTTCTTGCGACCATCTTCCGTAAATATCCTGCAAGCGTGAAAACATTCGAGTAACCATCGAAAAGTTTTTTAAATAACCTGGAAAGACTAATAATTCTGCGAAGAAGATGGTCGAAAGATTTTTAGATATATTATTAGATGGAACGCGACTGCTACATGGAAGATCGAACATGGCCGGATAAGCATCTGGATAGTTTTAGTAATTTCTGCCGTTGTTTAACGGTCGGCTAAGTTTAGAGTTAGCGAGAGACTATTTCAAATTCTAAAATGTTCACTTTTTTTACACGATGTATGGTACAGAATCGTGGAAAACTGCGCGACTCGCCGAGAAACGGGGTAAACGCCGAAGGATGCGTCGCGACGGTCGGCCCTGTCGCCTCGACCAGCAGGTTTCGATCAGAAGCGAGTATCGGATCGCGGGCAGTTTTATTTGAAATTTCTCGAGACTGGAAACTGGAACCGGTATACGAGAACGGTACGAGTCCCCGATAGGAATGTGGATTTGCTTATCCGCGCGGCGCGTAGTCGAGCATGGCTAGCCGAAGGAACGATCGTACGAGAGAGAGCCAATCGGATAGCCGCGATTATATACCCCGCGGAATAAATTGCTGCAACGTTTTGCCACAGAATCGTGTTGCACGAGCAAAAGGCTCGAGCAAAAGGGGGACCGATGCCCGCGGTCCCGGACTCGCGCAACGCGGACGCGTGTACTCGCGCTGGACGCGTAACGTGTGCATCGACCCTAACAGAGCCGACCACCGTGTACTCGTTCGGCAACGCGTTCGCAGGTGGACGGATTAGAAGCGTGCAAAGTCGAATCGTCGAGCAACACGGGCAAGTCCGGGGATTGGATGTAACCGGGAACAAAAGTAACGCTTCGATCGATTTAAAATCTCTTTTAAATCGCAAATTTGTTTTCTCATCCATTCATTTTAATCGCGTGGATACGCAATCGACGCGCGGCGATTCTCGAAAGTATTCGAGAACCTTTCGCGAACGGTCCACTCGTATCCGACGCTCCGTCGTTTTATATTTTCTTCGAGGTACCGATAGGTAACGATCGGGGAAAATTCTCCGAGTACGAAAGGTCGAACACCTTACGCCCGAACCGACCGGTCCGCCCGTGATTTCGATCTCGTCGTCGCCCAACGTTGCCGAGAGGTCGAGAAGCATCGTTTTCGTTACCGCGCGTGTCTCGCCCGTAGAACGGCCCAACGTTGTCGATAAAGAGCGGCTTTACGTCTCCGTGCCGATAAATAAACAGGGTTTTATTACCTCCGATGCGTTCGCGATACGAGCTACTCGTAAAAGCACCGTTCGTTGAAAAGTACCTTAACGAGCTCGCCGGACGAACACCTGTTGTCCAGACAATTACATTATACGACGAACAATCGCGAGTCGTGGCCCTTGTAATACGGGATCGAACGACGCGTACAAAGATAATGTAAACGCGCGGAGGAGATCGTAGGATCGATTCGCGGTTCGATCCGATCGGCACGGTTGCAAACCTGAGAACGTTGCGACCGTCCGTCGAAACAACGAACGAGGGTTTCATAGATCCAAACGCGTCCAAGAACGTCTATAAAATCCTGCGAGTGAGGCTATTTCGTATCTTCGTGTATCGATTATTTATATTTACGGGGCATTTCTATTCGCCTTTGTCACCGACAGATTTCCGAGTATTCTTATTCTCCTCGCCTGGTGCCAGGCGAAATATCTTTTTTTGTCGGACATTTTTCGTCGAAAGTGCCGGAAAAATTCAGGCCCGTACACGTTGACATAACAAAAAATGTTTATATCGTACAACGAGCGATGCGATTGTCGCGCGAATCGCGCGGTAAAGAGATGCGAACGTTTCTTTTTTATTACCGAATTCGTTTCGTAAATTTGAAAGTCAGAAGCTTGAGCTTTTCGTACGTTTTCCTCGAATTAATTTTATCGCCGTGCGAGAGAATCGCGCGAAGAGCGAAACTGATCGAAATTTCGAATTCTTCGAGTGCGTATAAATAGGTGGCTCGTTGTTCGAACAAATATTTACGTAACAAAGCTGCTGCAACGTAACCGAACGAACGTTACGAAGCACGCTCGATACGTTCGGTACTGCCGGAACGGCGGTAAAATTCCATCCGAAGAGTCCTTCGAATCGCCTGACAGTAGAGATCGTTTTCGCGTCGATTCCTTTATTTTTCAACGGCCATCGCCGCGGCGCGCCTCTTCCAATACCGAACCGAACCGAACCCAACCCCGAACCATCCGCTGTGAAACAATTTGAAAGCGGAACACTTCGCAGTCTCGGATATGGCTTACTCGAATTACGTAACAGAAACTTTCTTTCGGCCGACTTCCCCTGTGCACCGTTCTACCAGCAGATATCGACGGCACCGTTTTAATTTACCCGGAAACGAACGAAAACGTGTCCGCCAGCAGCGAGAACCAGCCGTTCATAAATGTTTTCACACGGTACGAAGCGTCTGCCGCGGCTACGTTAACGCGAAACTTTACAACTTCGATTCCGTGGAACTCCCCGAACCCTGTCGTCTCGTCGACCATCGAGAGAGAGAGACGATCGTCGACGATCGCGGTGATACCGAACCGGAAACGTGGATGCTACCGAGTACCGAAAATAAACCGCGCGTCGTTCGATAGTTGTTCGCGAGGCGATCGAGACAACGGAAACATGTTGCGGTTAAGCGTCGTATTTGGGAAAACGAAAGCGTCTCCGAGTCAGGATCTCGGAGTCGGACGTTGCAATTTCGGGATCGTTCGACGGCGACGTTGCGACACAGGGTTCGACCGATACGGCTGCGGAATCCGCGTAGCGTTTCGACCAAGAAGGATAGAGCGGAAACCGAAGAAATCCGGGGAAGCGCGACCCTCGGTCGCGTCTCGGTCGCTTTATTAGATTCGCTTGGATTTCATTTCGTGACGGTTAAGCGAACGAGATTTTCGCGCCCGGTGGCCAACTGCCAACGGATTGAATTTCTTAAAATTACCAGACCGGAGTAAACCGAGTTAGCAACCGGCTCTCGAACGACTCACCCCGGCCGGAGGACACCTTTGTATCGCAAACTCGCGTAATTATTTTAGAAACGCCATGCCGCCAAAGACGTTGCGAAATTCATCGAATTACCTCGCTAACGGCGTTACGTCGAGGGAACGTAATTCGCGGATAAGCGTCCGCGTTTTGTACCAATGCGACCCTTCCAACGCGAGCGGAACAGACCGTTTCTGGAACGTTACGACCGACGCGTGTCGCTGGCCGATTTTCTTGACGGAATTTTTGCGATCGCGAATACCGCGAGAATCTCGTCGAACCGTTTTACTACGCCCTGTTGCTCCGATGTCCCTCGTCTCCCCGTTACGATCGCCCGCCGCGTCGCGTCGCGTCGGCAAGAAAATCGAATTATCACCCTGCCACGGAACGGAAGACCTTCCCGTCGGGCTCCGTTTGCGCTTTGTATCGTGCGATCGTCGTTGCGATATCTCGTTATCCGGTAGCTCCGATAAAGCAATTACCGCCAAAGTATAATATTCGTCGACGCCGTTAATTATAATTGCTATTATCGTTTATTTACTTATTTATAAACGGAAAAATTCATTGGAGTGCATACGCGACGGAAGGTATCGGCGCGGTGATCTCGATAGATTTCTCGCTTCGATTTCGACGTTTAGCAATCGCGGACACCGACGAGATCGATTACGGCACAGCGCGTACCTGGTCGTTCGTTAGGGTAGCAATCGTTGTTATGCTCGCATAACATGTGTTATCGAGAGCATAAAAGTTTAAACGAGAAAGGAGCCGAAGACGATTCGTCGAGCCATTCGGAACTTTAAAAAGAACTCCTAGATTCGAGGTAACTTCGAGGTAGAGCACCGATTTTTCGGGAAGCTCGCTCGAAAATGAAAATAATTCGCGGCGGTAGACGATGCGTCGACGCGTTCGAGAAAGAATGCTGTTATAAAATTTTCTGCGATGCTTAAAATTGTATACAAAGGGATTAAAGGTAAAGTCTACTCGATTACGTTGCTCGCGACGCGTGCACGAGCAAGTTATCGAAAATCGATCGGCTTACGAAGCCGTTCCCGCGCTTCGCGTACAACAAATTATAAAATTTGTAATTTCAGTCCCCGGATCGGGCATTCATTAATTGGGAACGTCGGCGCGCGCGCAGGATAAAATTTAACGTCGACGCGAGTAATCGGCGCTTCTCGGATCGAGCTTCGCGGAGCTTCGATTTGCGAAAAGTCGATAAGCCGCGCGCGCAAAATCTACGTTTCGTTCGACGAGCCCAAATATATCCTCGTTTCTTTTTGTCATTTACCTATGCGAGAAACGATTCTAATTAAGTGACCCGGGATCGCGACGAAACCACCGTTTCAATTTTATGCGAGAAAAGCGACGAATGCTCGAGCTCGGGCCATCGATCGTTTCGAAAACGTATTCGTCCATTTTGCGTCGAGCACGAAACGAGTAGACTTCTCTACGGACAACGGTGGAGCAACGTTTTCGAATCTCAGAGTTTCACAAACTTGTAATTGTCTGTTGTAAAAGCGACGATAAACTTATGAAAAATGTATACGAAGTTGATGGTACCATAGAAGCCGATTCGAATCTTTCTTTTCGCTTCGAACGATCGTAATCCAAATAATATAATATATTTTTACGCGATATGTAAAATTAAATTACCGAAATCGAGTTGTTAATTAACCATAAAATTCGACTAATTAGAAAAAGTTACTTATCCGATACATCGAATAGCGATAATTGGTATTATATTTCATTCTCCGCTTCCAATGTTACTTTTGTTTAATAATAATATAATGAAAATATTTCACAGAATCAACACGACGCGGATCCGGTTAAATTTTAATGAAAGTATCGCTTCCAGCGTTCGGGTCGATGTTAAATTATGCATTGTCGGAGAATTGTACCGTCGGTACGATTATCCGGTCTACCGATATATCACAATTCTCCGTTGACCAAATACGTTTTACACGTAATCGGCTAAATCTAAGGCTATCCGCGTGCAAAACGATTTACCATACAAGAGAATAGAGACGAAGTCTAGCTCCGTAGTTGTTCCATTTATAAAACTGTGCTATCGAACGAACGTTCGTGTCGCTCTTCATAGTCCGGATAATCGAGTTTCTACCACACTTCTAATTCGAAGCGGCCGTCTTCCTTGAAATAACTGGCATAGCGTTCTGGATCTTACTTTATTCGGTAGCGTCCGGATAAATATACGTCGAGTTGTGTAATACGAAATGTCGAATATCTTGTTCCTCGCAAATTCCAAGGAATTTTTTGTGATTTTTCTTAAAGAGGAATTCGCGAAACCACAAGACCCGTGGAACGATGTTGTTAAAATTTTAACTTACAAATTACAAACTTGCTGCTCAAATTTCACAGCTGAAAGGAAACTTTGAACCGAAAGCAATTATTGTTTGAAAATACTCGATATAATAATCTCCGATCAGATGTTTTTCCTAACCGCGGTGTCAGAGAATCGATCGAGGAAATTTCCCGACGTCGTCGTTTCATGTTCAAGCGTGCGATTTAAAATTTGCTGCGCGTTCTTCTAGATCGTTGTCGACCCTGAGTCCGAGAAAAATCAACGTAACGTTGACCGGTTTTTATTCGTGCCAGTGCCTGATTTACAATTTTCTTCGAAACGAGTGAAATCGATCGATCCAGTTTTCATTTTCGTTCCTGCACACCCGACCCGATCGGATCAAGGATCGGCGCAGTTTCACTTCGGTTCTCGCATATGCGCCGAGAACGCCGGTTTAAAGTAAATCGAGATCCTCTCGCGAAGAGCCGAGGCACGGGTAACGGAGAGGCAGAGGATAGGGGCAGAGAGAGAGAGAGAGAGAGAGAGAGAGAGAAAGAGAAGAGAGTGCTCGCACACCTGTCTGAATCTCGAGTAACGAGCCAAGAGAAACACAAGGCAACCCCACGAATTCGTGCTGCTCCTTTGAGCTCCCCTTTTTAACCCACCGCGGTGCGCGGAGCCAGGATAACACGGGAAACCGGTTCCATAGTATTTATGCACCGTGTGTACGCGACTTACGAATACGAATGCGTAAGATGCATCCAGCCCTTTCTGTTCCCTTTAGTCACCGACGCTTACGCGCACACGTCCGCCATCCCTTTTTTCTTTCCCTTTAACCCGCCAGCATTCGCTACACCGTCGAGACACTAGGAAACGTTCTATATCGCAAACGTCGTTCCGGTACGAAACTCCCAGAAGCTCTTGTAACTCGTTCACAATGAAAGCGAGTCTTGGCGAATGCTCGGAAACGGAGAAACATCGACACAGAAACTGATTCTCCAACTGGCATTGGGTTAAGTTCGGAATGACTTCGCGAGTGCTCGAGTTTCGAATGGTCTCCCATCAAAATATTGGAACATCGCGCTCGAATTCGTTGCGTCGAGTAGAGAAAGTTTTAAACGAAAAAACGTTTCTCCGTTAACATCGCCGATTTTATTAAAACGATAGCAATATAATTGATTCGCTCCATCGAAAAGCTATTCGAGCTGTTTAGGAAAATCAATTAGCGAAACATGGATATCAACGAGCGCGGCTGTCCGAGCCTCGAGTCGCAACGAGTCGGTCTCGTTGAAAATTACTCCTTCGACTTCCAGAAGTCGTATTATTTAATTGCTTCAACAACGTACTCCTATGCGATACATTTCGAAGCGATACGATCACGCGAGAGCCTTCGCATCGATCGCTAATAATTGTTTAACAATTTAGCAAAAGCGTAACGATATAATATTAAATACATGATAGGCCGATAATCCTAATACAATCGAAACGGACGTGAGTTTACATGAAAAAGTAATAGGGCGAATGTAGAGCGAAATAATATATTTGTGCCGGACGAAAAAAACTTAATTCCATTATTTTCTCAGGCAGAATCATCGTCGCTCCGGTGATACGATTGGATAACGATTTCGAAATGCTTATAATTATTGGAACGACAGAAATATTACACATTGTACCATGTCTAAGAGATCATTGCGGAATTAAAGACTGTTTACGTATCGTACATAGACACGCGAAAGAATATAAGCAAAATACGAATAATATAATGCCAGAAATATCGTTGATGAAACACGAACTCGACGAATGTTGAAAGTATAAACAACAATTGGAATAAAAGCTGGCCATATCGATAAGCCCTACTCGTTCGGTGAAAATTTCTAAACAATTTTTTAACCGGCTACCGTGGTAAATCAGTTTAATTGTTCGATATGCGAAGAGAGTGGATCGTCGTTGTCGATATAGTCTGGTAATGTGAAAGGTTCTTCCGAAGACGATGAATCCGATAGTTCTACGAAACATGATTATTTTAGTAACAATATTATACAGAGAATGATAAAAAGAAACGATGTAACTTACGATCATGACCGTTTGTAGGTTCTTTCTTTTCTTCTGTGTTCGAGTTGTTTTTGCATCCCTTTTTTTCGTTCGCTTTCATTTCTTCTTCGTAATTAAAACTATCGTAATTGTTATCTTCGTAGGAGGTGAAGTGAAAGTAAGACAGGGTGCATACGAGAGCTATGAAAAACAAATTTGTACTAATTCCAACGACGGCAGACAAAATTGGCCAGTGAAACATAAGATAGCGTAAACCAGATAAATGTGCATTTATCGTAACGGTAGCTGAATAAAATTCAATGTGTCTAGATTGTATCTCGATCGATACGTCTGTCACAGGATGGCTCTGATCGTCTTCAAAATTACCAAACAATTCGAGCACTAAATTTTGTTTTTCTTCCACGCTACCAAAGATCATCATAGGCGACAATGTAAACGTTGTTATCGTATGTAACAATGTACTGCGATAATGCATCATGGCTGACCTACATACGTCTTCTACGATGATACCGTCTCTACTATGTAATTCGGCGCAGACCATAAACATACCTATTAAAGATCTATAGATTAATCGCCCCAATAATTCTAACGACGGTAAGAGAAACATTTATAAATGTTACCAAGTTCTTTATTAGCAGGAGATTCTGGCATTTCTAAATGCAAGCTTACTTTATACGGTTGCCCAACCATAAGCAACTGTTGTTTATTCGTCAACTGCACATATGCCGTAGGAAAGCTACATATCCCTTTCTGTGCGTTGCAAGATCTACGATATGAAAAAATGGTTTAATTTGAATTTCCACATAGCGCGCATATTTCTACGCAATAAAATATGTGCAAATAGTACGATTCGTTATAAGTTAAACAACTAACATACAACTAAACAGCTCACCTGAATTGTAAATGTACCGGCCGTACATATGACATATTCGGCATGTAAGCATAGTAAAATGCTGTGTACAGAAATACTGATAACCAAATAATAAGAATTCCAGTAATGATAATCATTCCACCGCTTAATATTACATGTTTAGCGGATTGTACGCTTCTTGTTGTTTTCTTTTGAACGCTAAACCATTTTCTATTTGCTAATTCCAACAACCTCGAAATTAATATCATTGTACAATTTAATACACTTTCGGCTATAAGTTTGGTTCGTTACTGCGCAACTTTATTTATGCCTCCAGCAATCGTTCCATGAGATAAGATAACTACATAATTTATCGTTTAATTAATCTTCTTTTTAAATTATTTTCAACTAAAATATAGGTTAAATCCATTGCAGTACACGCGAATCGAGAAACAGCGCTGTCACTACTAATTCTGTAAAAGCCAGTACTAAATGTAATGCCATTACAGGTTTTACGAGAAGATATTTTTATCGACATTTTTACTAATCTATTCGATGATCGAATAACATTTTCAGAAATATAATTATAAAAATAACAGATATATCAATTTATAATAACTATTCATTTTTATTATTGTTAAGACTAAGGAATCGAAGCTTTGCCTATACTTACATACACAAGACAGTTTCTAATATAGATTTTCAATGCTAAAACACTTGAGAATGGTGCGTACAATAATCTGTGTTATGCGATACATTCCATAGGAAGTAGTGACACATTTCATAATATCTATTATAAATATGAAATATTATCAAAATTCATAAAATATTTGAAGTACTTTAAAAAATATGTACATTGTAAAATACTTGTTAATACTAAAAAATAGAAAACAACATATATTTCAAATTATTTCCCCTTTCTATGTTCCAGACGAGGTCTCCCTTTTTTGGTTGTCGGTTTATCTTTTCCTTTATTCAGTAATGGATGAGTTTCTAAAAACAAAAACGGTCAATTCAAATAAATGCGCTACAGTTTTTTTTTTGTGTGTATTATAACTATTATACCATCTACTGGGGCTCCTTGCAAATGAATATCGTGCGAACGATGTTTCTTCATAGGAGGTTCGTGCGGTGTTGTTTGATTATCTTCCGAATCTTCTACATCCGGTGAGATCGGTAGAAATTGTAATGAACCGATATCCTCCATTTCTTCGTCGGAGCTACAGAAAGCAGCAACCCTATCGATAGACGCAACATCAACTTCGATCTCTTCATCTTGGGCTTCTTCGCCTTGAACCACAGACTTGTCTTCGTCGCTCAAGTCAAATTCACTTTCCCTCTCTTCGTACTCAACATTTTCGTCTAATTCCTTAAAATCTGGTGCAAAAGCAGACCAATTCTCAACTTGGTTTTGTGCCCAAATAGAAACTACACCAGACGATATAGAAGCAATTATTGGCCTTACAGGATGCCACTGTATCAAAATTTTAACAATTAATTTATGAACTATCTAATGCCAATGAAACGGTAAATTAATTATTTACCACAACATCAAGTAACAATTCTCCCTTAGTTCCATGTAAAATTTTCACTAAATTTCCAATACTTTTTTCCCAGACGTACAGAGCATGTTGCCTTGCAGAACCAGCGCATACATATTCTCCGTCTCCAGAGAAACAACATTTTTTCCACATGGTTTTGTTTACAAGATCTTGCAATTTTTGTATCGGTTCAGGTTCGCCGTCTTTTCCACATGCTAGTACTTCCGTACTATCGTATACACGAATTACCCTATCTGATGTATTTACTAAAAAACAAGATCCTCGCCTAGCAAACTCGATACTTTTCACAGCCGTATTACTGGCAGTGCCTTGCGATATTTTGTAAGAAGCTTTCACAGTTAGCGATTCTGCATCGAGAACTAAAATTCGCCCACGAGCATTTCCAGTATACACAAAATCTCCGCGGCGATCGAAAGATGCCACTATATTTAAATCGCTCTGCAATAGAAGACTATTTCTTTAGATTATATATATTGTACTTTTATGCTAGATATATATTTACATACATCGTCGTCAAGAGGTATAACTCTATGCGAGCCCTCAACGTCAACCATTACCGCTGCGTGTCTCATTGGACATACTAAAAATTTGTTAAGATTTCTTGGATGAAACTGTACTTTCAATATAGGGGATGGAAATCGGTATTTTTGATCGCATTCTCCCGATAAAACGTCCCATATGCAAACATTGTTGTCTGTCGAGGCACTTAATAGTTTATGTCCATTTCTAGACCAGCTATTTAATGAGAATAATAATATAAAAATTTACTACACGCAAAGTAACATAATTATATTGTACTATTATTCCAAATTATATTACCTCAAGGAACATACTGGATGAACATGTGCACTGATGATTTTGGCAACGCCTCTTGTCAAAAAATCCCATATAACAATTCTGCCGTCGTTACACCCAACAGCAAGAAGAGTTCCTCTCTTGTTGAATGTACATGTTACTGCTAACGATATGCAATCTAATGTACCATCGAATTCCTAACAATTATAAATATTTTGAGATCAAAAAATTAAAAGAGCACAATGTATTTTAAGGGCTACATCTTACCTCTGGATAATTCTGACCAAATGATTCTAGAAAAAGAAAAACATCAATTAGATTTTGACTCCGTCATGTGTGTATTAAACTAAATATTTAAAAAAAGACCTTACCCAATAATTCTAAATTCATTTTTGCTTTATTTGTTTATGTATCTACGTTATACATAGAACTTGTTAAAGTTATTATTTGTGACAGCAATGTCCATTTGTTAACCTACAATAACAATATCACACAAAATAACAGAAACGAAAATTTAACGTTTCTCAGTATCCAATTCCAGTGCGCATTGCGCATGCATCCGCATGTAAGTTCATGATGCACACGATATGTAGTATCCTCAGTGATGTAAAATTTCAGGATTTCCTATCTCAGCGCCGTCTACGGTAGAGTAGTGTCAGTTCGTAGACTATGTACATACATATGCCTATCGGAAATTAGTTTTCGAGTAAGATCAATGTTTCGTCTCTAGTCAAGTGAGCATTCTGTGTCACAGACGTGTATGTTTGCACATACGCATCCATATGTATGTATGTATGTATGTATATATAATATATAAAGACGGATCGTTGTTTTGTGTACCTGCTCAATTAATTTTGGAAGCATTATAATTATTTAACAAAAGGAATTGAGTGTCTCTACTTATGATATAGACAATATGTTATCTGTTTGTACATGTACGTTTTTATTATTTATGTTTAATGATTATTATAATACATTGAAGCAATTTGTTTCCTTATATTTCTAATTAGCACATGTGTACATTAACTATTGTAAACATTTCCTCCAATTGTTGCTATACCTATGAAACTGTTCGTTTATCAGATTCATTAGTCAGAGGAATATGCATTGCAAGAGGACGAAGAACACTGGCAACAGCTTTAGCTACAGAACTAAAAGATATAGAAAATGAGACTTTCCGTACATTCGAATCAGATCCTCAAAATCATATTGAAACTCACTTGGGAAGAGTATACACAATACCAAAAGATATAAAAAAATTCTTTCAAAATGGAATGCCGAATGAGTGGAAACAACAAATAAAAGTTTTTGGAGAGTTTGGTATTTTAGTTAGAAGACCAGCAATTGAAATTATATCTTATTTAGAACAAACAGATTACTCGAAGCCTATAAATAAATACGTTTTATGTATCCTTCTTAACTCTTTAGTTACAATTAAGAATAGATACTATATAATTAATCTTTTGTGGGTATTTACTTCCAAATAAAAGATCACCGTGGACCTTATATTAATAAATTAAATTCTCAACCACAAAGGGTTAATGAAAAATACATTATATCGATATATAGCTATATTTTTATTATAATCGTGTACATTAGATGGTAAAGAAGGTGTAGGAAAAACATCGACCATATTGCACTTAATTCACTATGGCCTTGCAAAAGAGTTTATTGTGCTTAATGTACCATCAGGTAAAACAATATAATAGTATATATTTTCATCAAAAATATTAACATATTAAATATTTTTAGTTAATAATTGGTTTAAGTTCCCAACCGAGGCTCCAGAATCTCCAATTGTACCAGGCAAACTAGATATTCCCTTACATGCAGGGGTTTGGTTAAATTATTTCAAAAATTTAAACGCTCCATTATTATCAACACTCAATGTAAGTATTACGTTCTACAATTCTTATCATTGATTTGTATCGCATACGAGTGAAATAATTGTTTTCTAGCTTAAACTCTCCAAGGATTACATTTGGTCTTACCGAGAATCTACAAACTGCGGAGAACCACTTTTACATATGATTGAATTTGGAGCACAAAGAATTAAGTTTGCTTGTGGTGTTATCGATGCTCTTGTAAACGAACTTAAAATAGCCAGTATGGCAGGCAAATGTAGAGTGTTGACTGTCATAGATGGTTTTAATTCGCTTACCTCTGACATCACAGGGATCAAGGATGAAAAGAAGCAACTTGTACCACCAGAAAGAATATCAATAACCGCTTCATTTTTAAATACTGTTAACTGTAATTGGTGTAATGGTGCTGCAATATTGTCAGTGGATACAAAAGCAAATAAGGTATGCGATAAATAATATAGTCTCTAACTAATATATGTGTATAGTGCATTGACTAAATAAAATATATTTAATATTGAATTTCTTTTGTTTGCAGAATAGAAGAGAATCTGAATATCCGAGGTATTTACTTGGTAAAGAAGGATTTGAACTTCTAGATCCTTTTGTTCCAGTTGGCGTTGAAAACTACACTTACGACGAATTTAATGTCATTATGGAATATTATAAAGATAGAAAATGGATTAGAGATATCAGTTCTTCAGGACAAAAGGAATTAGAGCTTTTGTCAAATAGAAATCCTCTAGAACTTTGGTTCCGTTGTAAACCTCTGTAAAATAAATGAAAGTGATTACTAAGAAAATAACATTCTTTTTTTTTTCATTTGTATACAACTATTTGACTAGTCTATTATTTCTGTTCTAGAATTCTGTTTCTTCGGTCATTTAAATAAAAAATTAATGTATATTGCTACATATTTTATTGATTCGAATGATACACAGTAAGTGGTTAGGAATGTTTATTATTTGCAGGAATAAAATACATTGTTCAACATTTTACTCATTTCGATCTACATTCAAAAAGTGAAATATATTTTCGAAAAACGATATTTATATTTGTATTGGAAATGATTATATATAAACTACATATAATATAAATTTTAAATTCTGTATTTAAGAACGTATATGTTGTAATATGTCCAAAACAGAATTAATATCGCCATTTTCAGATTCTAACAAACGAGTGAGTACTCCTCCGTTATTTGAAAATCCCATTGATACCATATTTGCAATAGCATAGTGAATTTTAGGATTCGGGTGGTACGTTCTTTGTTCTATTGGTAATTCAGGATACATCTTTTGCGATGTATTTTGCTGCGTTGCAGTTGCCGATGTAGTCACTGAAGTAGTTGCTGCTGCTGCAGTTGTTGTAGTACCTGTTGACGCAGTTGCTGAAGTAATCAGTGGTGCAGCAGTCGCTGTAGTTGCCATCGGTGCAGTTGGTTCCATTGGTAACTGTGGCAAAAAAATTTAATGAAATGCAAAGTTTAATAGTACGATAAACATATTTTATATATTTATTATTTTAGGCTTACACTATTTTCAGCCGATACATTTAAATTAGATGAAACCGAAGACGCAGAGCTGATGCCAGAAGCATCATTTTTATCTATAATTGTCCATTCATCCGTCAACGTATTTACCGGTGAAGTTGTATTTTTATGCGACATAACTGTATCATCGGGCACGGATGATGCTTCATTGGCTGTTGTATCGGTTGTCAGTTGATCTTCTTTTTGTAATTTTTTAGAATTTTCCCTGGGTTCTATTCCATCGGCAAGAAAGGAATGTGGGATTATAATATCGCCATCCAGCAATTGTTCTAAATAATTCCTACTACATTCTAGAATACGATTGATGGGAATCTTTTTTAATTCCGATATCACATCAGTCTGTTCCGGCGTTGTACTATTCTGTTTCGGCGCCGTCTCATTCTGTTCCGGCGTTGTAGCATTCTGTTTCGACGTCGTACCATTCTGTTCCGGTTTTGTATTTTGCTGCTCCGGTACTTTCTTCGATGACCCCGCATCACCATTATTCGTTTCTACCTTTACCTTGTTCGAATAATTTATGTACGGTTCCCAAGCTTCTAGCGCAGAAGTCAAATGTCTCATGCACGATTTACGACATCCTTTATTCCATCCATTATTCAAAATAGTCTCATCCGAGTCCGCGCAATGTAGTCCACTTTTTCTGACCGCTCTATTGATATAATCTAAGAGATATCCATATTTAGTCACTGGTTCTAATAAACGTATCATCCAGTGGTGCGCGTGTAAACCTGATTTTTCGCATTGCATGCATAGATCGTAATTTATACATTGTATACATTTATATCGAAAACCCACTATGGTCTCGTTACAATTGTCGCATATAATATTCGAATGCACTATCGTTTCAGAAATTTCTGTCTTCTCTTTAGTTACATCGCATTTCACATAAAATGTAAATTCTGCATCCGTTACAACAGGTTCGTTTTTAAATGTTTCGTTTATAGTCTGCTTTATAGCTATCGATAGTTCTTCGTTATTGCACATCGTAATCGAATCTCCCTCTTTATCTGTAAAATTATAATTGTTTCGACAATAGCAAAATGAAATCGGTAACTTTATATCGTATCAGAAAAGCGATACAATAGAATACCGAATACTGATTTTGACGTTTTCCATTATGGAAAATATCATATTATAAATACATATAATAAACATTACCTATCCATGACAACGTAAAATCCTTATCAGAAAGCTGAGGGCACATTTCTTTTACCTTATTACAAAGTTCATCAAAAGTCGGATGACTTTTGTACGAAGGATGTTCAAACTTTCGAATTTGTCGAGCAACACCACTGATACGTACAAAGATAGCTTTAAAATACATTGTGCTCATATTGAAATTTTATTGTATATGCTAAAAATTATACTTCGAATAATCACACTTGCAAAACTTTAACGAATATTTCACTTGAACCTTCTTTTCCTGCCCGATTTTTCTTCCTAATGTCTCGTTAACTCTGTTATGACGCTTTATATAAGTAGAGCACGGTGGTGTACGTATCCGTCAAAATTGTGCTGCGTAGTATAATACAAAATGGCGTCTACGGTACGTACATATGCATTTCTATCGAATTTTTCTATATGTTTTACCAATGAAAATGTTTTCTTTACTATATCAATGATTTATTGTTGAAAGATTATTATTATTATTATTATTATTATTATTGCGTGTAAACGTTTTGTTACTCGACCGATTAGCAAATTTTTACATTTGTAATCGGCGCCATTATTGAATGAAACGCGAAATTGAACCGACAATCACGTGAGTTTCTACGAAAGAACGATGATTCAGGATAGACATGTATGTACTTTGTATGCAATAACTTTTTAATCATCGTACAGATATTGTTACATCGTATGTAAGAAATGTTACAATATTACTCAACATAATTTTAATTCTGTAGTTGTTAGTATGGTTCATGCCAGATGTAGTACCATAATTATTAACTATAATAATGAAAAATTCACGAAACTTTTCGACAAATACCGGATATATTATAAAATTCTAGATTATGTTGCAGCGGCATTATAAAACAATATTAACCGAATATTCGACAATTAATAGTTCACGATCATAATAATGTCATAATAGTCGGAAAAGAATCTTGGTTAAGTTGTTCCAAGCAATAACAAAGTTTAAGAGAAGCATCCTAGTTACGGTCTAGTAGAGTAGTCGGTCTATTATCTAAAAAAGAAAAAGGAAAAAGAAGGAAAAATTGAAGTGATTTAGTCCAGTTCTAAAAAAAGTTACTTAAGCTAAGCTTTTGGATAACTTTAGATAAGTGTGAAAATATTAATTGTTTCGCATTTCGCATAGTACAAGTTTTGTTCTAAATCGGCAGGAATGTGTTCATACTAATAATTTGAAGGCTCTTTTTTGCCAAGTATCGTTACACAAGCGTACAAAATATAATATAATACGTTTTTCTTTCGGTGCAACACAGTTTACAACTAACGTTGGCAAAGTAGGTTATATTTTATCATCTGCTTCCAATGGTAGTCTAGATTTTGGACTATCCTTATTTTCTAGTTTTTTGTATCGTTTGAATACATATTAGTGTACCCTAAACTACATATCTAACATACATAAAAAAAATATTTATCGTTTAGACTCGTTTAGATTTGTATGCGTATATGTATAAATGCAGGCGTCGAAAGTAGCTGTCATAGAAGATGTCATAGATTAACTCTTGCGAGTCATGCGACCAACGGTCGCGGAAAGTTCGAAGACGATCGGGGAAGGTTCGGCAAGTGGTGTCGCGAAGCATCGAGAACGATCGCGAAGCGTTCATCGACAGAGCGGTTACGTGTTCCGAGAAATAAATGAAAAACTGTGATTCATCAACGTGCATTCAGGCGTTTATACATACGTAGTTTGTGAATTATAAAGTTATAAAAATCGATTCGGCGTCATTATTTATTCTACCGTGTAACCGGCAGCAAATTTAGACATCGTTTAAATAATCCCGATACATTTCGCTCCATGCGTCGCGATGCGACAGAATATCGGAATTCGATCGTTGAAAATTCGATATCTTCGCTAAAATCTAGTTTATTCGATGATGTTTCGTTAAGAATAGCCGATACAGAAAAATCAACGGTATCTTTGGAACGCTAAAAATTTCTGACTCCGAAACGAGCGTTTTGGCCTAGGTTATGTAAAACGCTAGGATCGTTGCAACATGGAGCGCGAGGAAAGAACGCGCGATGCCTCTTCGCCGGCACGCTTTCGGTCGACGGCAAAAGGAAAAGTAAAAGTCCAGCCGATCATTACCGAATGCAATTTTCTAATGGAATTTAGATCGATGCGATTGTTCCCAGGATTGCTGGAAATTAAAGTGAATTTTCGTGCGCGATAGAAACGCTGGACTTTAACGACGCGTTGGACACAATTAGCCGCGTACTATAAAACGATCGCATCGAATGGTCGCTTAAAACGTTTATCCGACAACATTCGCAGTAGCATTTCCTACGACAACGTTGTTGTTACAAGGTTTCCAAAGTGTAATAATCGTCTATTATCTTATCACGTTCCTTTACATATTTCATGAACCGCGGTGCATTTCATCCGTTATCGTCTTCCGAGTCGCGCGACGGTGCTCGCATCGAAATCGATAACATAATTAAATGCCGTTTAATATTCGATGACCGTCGCATTCGCTGACATCGCGCATTTAAGAAACTTTATCAACACATCGTAGGAGCACTATACACACGATCGTCTCTTCAATATTTCACATTTGTACCTGCACACGCTCGAATTATCATCGTAAAACCGAGCATCTCGACTTAAGGGAGTTCAGTCGTTTGCGTTTGACGCGGTGCCACGGTTTTCCCGCGACATTCCCGGACAACCCGTTTGCTTGGAAAAAGAGAATCGACGTATCGAGCTTGTAACATGAGAGTCACGGTGGCACATTTGAATCTCATTTATCTCGGTGTTCGTCTAACGATGTGTAATCCTATTAAACCGGAAGTGTATCTCCCATTGATAGAACACATTCGCAGTTACTATGTCACCTCTGCGATCATTTTAGTGGAGCCTGGTAACACCGATAAGTATTTGGATGGTATGGTTGAATTTCGCTCTTGATCGCGCACACTCGTCGACTCGCACCGAACTTGCATTCGTTTTCGTTTCTTATTTGTCCCCTAATCGCAACACGTTGCACAGTTTTCATGACAAAGTATATGGCGCAATTGTGGACGAACAAGCTCGGGCGAGAGAACATCGCTTCCTTGAGCATCACGTACGACAAACTACACTCCTTGTCGAGATACTACAACAACATCGTTCGACCGATAATCATCGTTTTGATAACCGGACCGCATACGTACAACGAGTTTTCCAACATCACGAAGACCTTCAAGATGTCCTTTCCTGCTTGGTTCGTCATGTTCATGCCATTCTCGCAAGACGAGTCGAGGACCGTCGACCACTGTCACGAACCTTCGGGAAATCCGTTTCATCTGACGTTCGACACCGAGATGGTGGTGATGTGTTCCGGAGACGATACCTTGTACGAATGGTACTCCATAGATGGTCGGAGTACGGAAATTGAAAAGGTGGTTAAATGGAGTCCAAACTCGTCGCACGATTTCGAAGTACTCGTAACGCCGAATATATGCATCAGAAGGAACGATCTAAAGGGCAAGGTTCTGCGAGGAGTCGTTGTTACGGTAAGAAGGTCTATCGGACCGTTCCGATGCAATTGGAACGGAGAATTTGAGTAATCGAAATTCTAAAGAAAAATGGACGATTCGTGGGACTTGTCTTCTCGCACAGGGTCCATTTTTGTGTTGCAAGCCGAAGAACAATTTGGGGAGAATTTACTGTACATCGGTGCATGCAAGATTTTCCGTGCCAATCGAATCGATCGTTCTTGCTCTCTGGTCCAATTATAAATTAAACTTTCAACTATCGACGCTTTAATTTACAGTCCTCGATATTGCTCGAGATCACGGATACGAGATTGCGCGGATATATCGGCAACATCGTCGAAGAACTCGAGAGAACCCTGAACTTCACCGTTGAACTCGTATCTCGGAATCCGGAGTTTGGATTCTATAATACGACAACGGGGCGTTGGAGCGGAGTGATAGGAACGATTGTTTCAGGGGCGGCGGACATCGGTATCGGCGATTTTTCGATGATCAACGACAGAATGGATTACGTTGATTTCACCACCCCCATAATGACCGTCAGACAAAGCTTGTACTTCAAGCAACCGGAAATGTTTGCCGTCAAGTGGTCCGCCTATTATAAAGTATGGCTGAAAGTTTTATTATCGATCGTTCGATCGGGCCCCGATACCATCGTTCACGATCTTTGGAATTCGTGTGCCCAGGCTTTCAGCTTAGCGGTATGGGGCGCCACGTTGCTCACAGGATTCGTTGCCCTGATCGTTACGACCTTTATAACCCGTAGATTATGCACGCTCACCATACTGGAAGTATTTAACAAGGAGTTTCTTCGAATTTGGGGTATTATGTGTACTCAAGGATTGACAGGTGAATCGCGATCCTTTCGAATATTTTTCGAAACAACATGGTTGTTTCTTTTTCCCCAGCGTTAATTATCGATATTTTTCAACATATTTGTTACGGTACACCGCGTCCTTCCAGACGCGTCAGTTTTTCTCGTAGACATTCGTGTATTTTTGTATTTCTAGAAACACGTTTATAGCAGCAATTTCTTTTCAGATTTCCCACGAATTTCGTCGCTGAGATTGGCCTATATAAGCTTGTTTCTGCTATCTATCGTGGCAAACTCCGCCTATTCCGCATCTTTGATATGCTTTTTAACAGCTGGCATGCACGACGTACCTTTCAGATCGGTCAACGAGTTTATCAACGACGGCACGTATAAAATAATCACGACGAGAGGATCCGTACACTATGACGTCGTCCATGTGAGTTTATCTTGAAAATAGAAAAATTCAAGAGACAACGGAGAAATGTATCGATGAAAACCGCGCACGTATACGTACAACGAGATACCAGCGTGTCGCGTTCATCAACTGTGTAAGGGAAATTCAACGGTGATTAAACTTTCCTTCGATCGACGTGGTATAATACGATAAACGTGAAACCGATTTCGCTTTTCGTTAGCGATTATTCTGTCGCGTGAAAAACATGCGCGTAACAGAGACAACGATCGCGACGAAGGAATCATTCGCAGGATGTAGCAAAGACAACTTATTCGACAAATTGCTAGACCGTGAGACCCCGTGGTCTTGGGCTAAAATTTTACAGAATTCCAAGCAAGTCGCTCCAATGTCTCATGCTGATCACGACCTATCGCGATTTCTTATCGATTCGAACGATACAAATAATCCGGTGTTCGTCTTGAAACTAATATCGAACGGAATCGAGTGGAAAGAAGTCTAATCGTTTTTCAGCGTTCGAGCGATTCCCTGTCAAAAGCTATAGCGAAATTAATGAAACCGAAAGAAGATTTGCCGTTGTTTACGCAAGATGCGTTCGATCAAGTGAGTTTCATTTTTCGAGATTATCGAACCCGCTTCGCACGCTGCTACCTTTTTCCAAAGAGTCGTTGGCCACGATTCGTAACTTTGTACGATCTTACGTGTTTTTAGGTTGCCGAACCGAAATATGTTATAAAAAAGACAAAATTCAAAATGGAAAATCGGACGCTCGAATAAATATAAAGCACAGAAATCAAATTTTATATCGAATCTAATCGTTTGTCTGTACGGCAGAACTATGTACAGTTCGATACAGCTACACCGCGCTGTAGGAAAAGTCAATTGGTACGATCGGGGTACTTATTTAATTCGAGGATACGTTCGAGAAAAAATAGCGATTCTTTCCAAGTACCATTTCGTAATAACAATGCCGAGCGTCGTTATCCACCGACCGCCGTTGTTCCGTTACACCCTCCGCTAGAGGGTGTATACGTTAAGTTTTGTAATCATTTCGTAGGCATTTCCAGCAGTGGAATGAAAAAATGCTTCAAACACAATTTTATCGGTGTTCGGTGGACCAATATATCCGTATATTATAATATCCGTATATTATAATATATATAATATATCCGTATATTCTTAAATCTCGATAAACGTTTGCTTTTTTACGTAAACATATGCACGAAAGACGCAAATATACGTCCTCTACGTTACGCGGACTGAAATACACACGCTGTTGCGCCAACTTATCGTTAAACGCGTTAAACGAAATAATGAAATTCCAATTGTACGCGTCCACGTCCACGTACGTCCTGTATACTTTGAAAAATGCATTTTGGCCAACTTTTTGTAGCAGAGGTATCGCTGTTCGCTGCACGCTTTTTGGACGAGTAACATAAAATTCAAACGTTATATATTTGATTTTTTATATTTGATTTCTAGATCTGCAACGACGAAAAATTGGCATTTCTTGTCGGATTTGGTGCCAACATGCAAAAGAAAGCCCATAAAATTTCTATGCCGTGTAATGTCGTCAGCATTTACGTGGGTCGAGTGGAAAGTTTGTCTATGATTTTGTCTAAGAACAGCCAATATACCAACGTTTTCAATTATTAGTGAGTAGTCGTGAAACGAATGATTAATATTTAACCAGTCGTCGTTTACGCCGGTACGACGATCCTTCGATTTATACGATAATCCCTGTACACGGTATCGTCGTTTTATCAGCCCTCGTACTTTTCCCCGCCTTGCCAATATGCCGAGCGACGGATCGCCCAGCGGGGCACATACTGGCGTGCGACGGGGAAAGGCACGGTGTCAAAAATCCATGGGACACCTCGTCCCGTGGCATCGTTGCTCCCGATATAAAAGATTTACCGCTTACGTTACAGCCTGAAGAAACTGTTGACTTCCGGCGTGTTGAATCGCAATAAGTACGATTCAGATTTTAAGGAGGAAACAAAGTATCTACCGGTCACGTTCGGCAGCATCATATCCGTGTTGATGATATTCATCTTTGGCACTGGAACAGCGCTGCTGGTACTGGCCGCAGAAATGTGCTACAATAAATACATATGCGCGGACAATTCTGATTATCGGTTCGACCAGCAACGATAATCGTTTATTATTTCGCGTTCGACGATCCAAGTTCTCGATTTCTACGCGAAACGATGCACGCGCGCGGCTGATTTTCAAACTGTTCCACGAACGTTCCGCATAACGCGACTATTAGAACGAAGTTGCATCGGATTCGAAACTTTGACAAGTATCTTCGAAGAAATATCGAAAATACCGAATGAAAATAAAGTCGAGCGGACCGTTTTCTGCGCGGTTTAAACGAAAGAAGACGATCCATGCCAGCAAAATCGTAGCAGTTGTTCGCAAAATCTGCCAAGCGTCGTTGCATCTTGCTCCGCAAATCTATCGGTTCTTAGACTCGTTTCGGCGTACCGCGACGCGCGCATCCTCGCGCGAGAAACGGCTTTTAGACTATGCGATCTGTAGTTTCAGGGCCAGCTCTCGAGTAGTTCGAGTAGCTCGAGAGTACGTTACACAAGCGTGATCGGTGAAATACCGTTTCTTACAAGTATCGTCCAAAGTTCATGAAATAAAGCGCGACGATACAAACGAATTCGGCTGGAATCATCGAATCGGATCCCGTACAAAGCGACTTTCAGAATTTTCAGTTACGAATTTCACCTGCTCCTTTCCGGTTAAACGTTTCCCGAATCCGCGCGATGCGCAAGTTGCCGGAGCGATTTATTTTCCGATACAAATACGCGCACAGATAGTCCTATCGTTGCCGATCTTCGTACGATTTGTGCACAACTCGTTGCACGGCTGTGTGCAACCAGTTGTTGGCGACCAACGCGGAATGCGTTGCATTTCGCTCGTAACGAGCTACCGGCCGTGTTCCTAGATTCTCGGATTCGATAAATCCGTGCGACAGCGTCACGGTTCGTCCAGGTTTCAGTTATGCCAGTTGTTGTCCGAAGCGGCAGGAAGTCGCGAGAGGGAAAAGAATTTCGATCGGTTGGCTGTTCTACAATTTTTTCGCGATTCGATTCGGTGAAATTTCGCGAACTTGGATGGCTCGAACGAAAATGCCTCGGGAAGAATAAATCCGACAACGGCGATACCATAGGGATCGATCGGTTCGCGATAATTTAATGACAAATGCCGCTTCGTTGTACGAGATGGCACGGTTCGGTAGCTACGATATCGGCGTGCTGCTGCTGCTGCTGCTGCTTCTGTCCGTGGCAGGCGTTTCCGCGGATATAGCGAGCGACAGTTATAATTATATGCTGCTGATCGAAGACGTACACAACTATTACGGAACGACCTGCATAATAATCGTGCGTTCGAACCAATGCACCGGTGAGTCGATTCCTCTTGAAATCCGTTCCACGAACTTTGTTCGAACTTGCTCGCGTGGAAGCATTTAATCTCTCGATCGGCGATATTTTGTTCCCGTTGCGATTACGGCAGGCGACGCGCTTGTCGCGTCTTTGTTACGGGTACGATCGGTAGGAGCGAACGAAACGTAATTTTCTTGTCCCTATCGTCGTTTCGCTGTATCGTTTAATGCTTCCCTGCTCGGATGGATAGGAACGCGGGCGCGCGTCACGGTGAACGCCGCATCGAGAAGCTTAACCGTTTCCACTCGAACGCGATTCGAAAATTTCATTTCGTAAACTTCAAAATGCCGAGCGAAGCGTCGGATACCGTTGTCGACGAGCACGCGTACTCATCGTTTTTTAGATATGAACGAGACGACCGTGACGCAAATATGGACCCGATCGTTCTCCCGCAGCGGCATCCTGACCGTGATCGTCGGCTTTTCCGATCTTGCACAGGAGACCAAGAAGTACGAAGGTTGCGAGGTGCGTCCGTTATACGTCGTCCTTCTCAGCACAAAGAAGACCCTGAACGAGTTTGCAACGGCCACCGGACGGATCGATATCTCCTTTCCCGTTTGGTTCGTGATGTTCCTTCCGCACCAGGGAGATCCCCTGAAATCCGACTGTCGGAGCCCGACCGGGAACCTGTTCAATCTATCGTTCGATACCGAGATGCTGGTGTTGTGCTACGACCAGCCATCTTTGAGGGAGTGGTACTCGTTTCGGGATAACCGTACAACGGTCTCGAATCTAGCCGTATGGAAACCTGGACAAGGACTTTGGCCCGTGACGAACGGGAGTCTGTACGCGAGGAGGAACAACCTGCGCAAAGAGATCATGCGAATCGCCTACGTCGAGGTAAGAGCGTTTTAAGATTTCGAATCGATCACCAGGGGCAAGCCGCGAGGAACAAGCTTCTTGTTCCTCGACTTTCCACTTTTTCCGGACTCGCTTTGTCAAATTACGACGCTTTCCGAGAAAATGATACGCGTACGCGTGTATATCGAACATTTGAAAGCAATCGGACGATAGGAACTCGTACAGCGTTCGCGTTAAGATATTTCGTCGATTTACAAATACGATCAAACGTTTCCGACCGAAAGCGAACGTCTTCCAACGACCGAGCTTCTCGTGTAACTTCTAAAAATATCGTATATACGAATTCTTCGATTTACCATCGGTTGTTCGAAAACCGTCCCCTACCGTTCGGACATCCGCTCGATAATCGCGTTGGATGTCGCGTAAACGGAAACTGGAATCGGCGCGGCGGCGGCGACGCGAACGATTTACGAGGACGATAAAGTGTGGCGAGAGCGTGATATCGCTTCTTCGGAACAGTTTGCTTTTTTCTCCCTCTTCCCTGGCGAGTTATCGGGACCGACCGCGGAAAGGAATCTTATTTCGCGATCTCCGATCGAATTCAAGGAGTCCGCGTTCGTCGCGGTCGAGAACGGGGTCCTCACGAAATACCTCGGCGAGGTGATCCAGGAGCTGAGCGAGTCGTTGAACTTCACGATCGAAGTGACGAACCCTATGGATTCGTACGGCAATCTGAACGAGGAAACGCAAACCTGGTCGGGCGTGATAGGCGAACTGGTCGCGGATACGGTCGACATAGGCGTCGCGGAATTCAGCATGACCAAACGCCGACTGGAGGTGGTGGATTTCACGCTGCCGCTGATCCTATCCCGCATGAGGGTGTACTTCAAGAAGCCCGACGGTTCCTCCGTACGGTGGACCGCCTACGTCAAGGTTTCTCGTTGTTGTTTCAAGAGTCCGCCATCGGTGAACGCGATAACGACACCGATGTTTCTCTGTGCTCAGGAGTTCGACAGGCACGTCTGGACGGGGATAGCGTTCACGGTCCTCGCCGTGCCGATCGTGCTGACTCTCATGAAGACGAGGGGACGTCTCTTCGCAAAAGTCGTCGGGGAATATTACATAAACGTTTGGGGAATATATTGCCAGCAAGGCATGCCAGGTATCCGTGCTCCCGATGCCTCCGAAATCGCGCGCGCGATAGCGATGCGATCGAATCGTTCGACAAATTTTTGGTCCGTTCGAAAAACTCGCTGGTAAAGCTATCGAGCCCCGAAAGTAAACCCGATGTTCCATCGTTCGATAACGACGAGACGGACCGTATGCTCGGACGTACGATCGGATTAAAAAAACTTATTCGATGATATTCTATGAGTCTGTACTTGTTTCGGCAACTTTGAAACGCTAAACGTGAAACACGTAATCGGTCGTTTCGACACCGGCACGGTAGGTTCGGCGTTAACAATTTCACCCCGATAGGAAATCCCGTGAACGATTCGTTTCCAGAATTTCCGCAAGAAACCTCGCAGAGACTCGCTTTCGTATCGATTTTCGTGTCGGCGTTGATCATCGCGTCCGCTTACTCCGCTTCGTTGATCAGCAATTTGACCGTCTCCACGGTTAGCCTGCCGTTCTCTACTCTCGAGCAGTTCGCGCACGATGGTTCTTACAAGTTGATCGTGTTCAGAGACAGCGCGGACTACGATACGATAGTTGTAAGCACGATGTTGCGAATAGAATGGTCGAACGCGTGGAACGATTGCTAAAGATGTTTGATTTCAGTCGGGCAACGACAGCGTCTCGTTCAGGTTGCAGAAGCTTTTGAAGAAGAAAGACTACTTGCCTTTGTCGGTGACGGACGGCTTTCGACAGGTGCGAAATTTCTCTGCGAATGTTTCATCGAGAAATATGGTCCACGAGCTTGTCGATTCCGTTCCATTGTAGGTTTGCACGGAAAAAGTGGGCTTCTACGTAACCGAGGCGATAGTGAGCTCTTTGAGTCGCATGCCTTGCGCGATCGAGTACATCGAAGCCAACAGGATCGAAAGCTTGGCGATCGTTCTGAACAAACGCAGTCCTTACAGACAAGTCATAAATTACAAGTAAATAACGTACGAAAGTGGTAGGGGTTTAAGGGATTAAAGATTTGCTCGCCGTGTACGTAATTAAGTAACCGCTCCGGTTCCGATCGAACGGGTTAGAACTATTAGAACGGTGTAAGTCACATTTTTGTTTTCGAATTACGGTAAATCTTCTCCCCGATCATGAAAATTCTCGGCATGGAAACAAAAATGGACGATTGGGGAGAGTTTACCGTACGTCTTAAAATCTACATATAGATACTACAATGTTGGAAAGACGAGCGAAGTACGCGATAAAGTCGCTACAAATTGATTTAACTTTCAATTAACTCGACGGCAGATTCGGTCGGTAAAGGATATGCGCGCGTCAGTAGGCTCCTGGTAGAAACAATGCTCCTTGTTTCTTGCAACAAGGAAAATGCGACTTACGCTACGTTCGTATTTCTGCTACTTTCGTGGTTTCGTAATTCGGTACACTCGGTTTATCGTTTTTTACTCCGGAACGAAAATACTTCGAAGAGTATTCGTTCGTTATTCGTTTCCGCGTCGTATTCGTCGACGGGGTGTCGAGAAAAACGAGCTTCTCGATATCTCGAACAAACGATTTTCAGGTTGCAACGATTGAAAGACAACGGCGTGATCAACAAGCTGAGGAACATGTACCTCTTGCCGACCAACGATTACCAGCAGGGCTATCCCGTGGTCACTTTGGGCAGCGTCACGCCGCTCCTCGCCATCGTAGTGTGCGGCGTGGTCGTAGGATGCCTGATACTAACATTGGAGAAAATGTGTTATCGCTGCTGCGACAAGGAGAGCCGTTGCGAGACGATTCGGAAGAAGCTCCGACGGAATCCGAGCAGAAGAGGCGGAGCGAGAAGATACGCGCGGAGTCCTGTGGGATACGCGCATCGAGACAACGGAGATCGGTCGTTGCGATAACGGGGGGCGAGAAACAGGCGGGGCGAGATATAATTGTTTCACGAAACTTTCTGCCGAGCGACGCGCTCGGGCTCCCTCGTACAATCGATACATTGTATCGTTACCCGCAAAACGAGGAAGAAGCCTCGACAATAATGCGCATTGTCGTCGATCAACAGGCTCGTCTTATCAATCGCTTTCGCTTCGTGCCGCGCGGCAACATCGTCGCGGATCACAAGGGTAAATTAGTTGTAAATTTCCGCGTATCGTTTCGCCCGCTGGCGTTTCGGCGGGTTTCGATGGATCTTTCGAGTCGCGAGTTTCTATTTTTGTGCCATCCTCTGCGCTCCAATCAGTCCCGAGTTACCTCGTTTACCGGCGATGTCGGTAAATTGCTACTCGCCGAAAGCATGGCTGGAGACGAGAGACGGCTTCGCGTTGTCGTAACGACTATCGTTTTCTCTCTGCCGAGACTACAACGGCAAAAATCGGTCGACGTCGAACGAGAACAACGAGCAGTTGCGGCTTTAAAATACATTAAATATGCAAAAACGAAGCCCCGGAGGTCGTTGTTCGAAAGCGATGTTCCCATTGCTCGCGACCAACTTACACAGACACCGTTTCAATTCGCAAACTTTTCAAAACGAAGCCACTTTTTTTACATAAATTTTCTGCTTCGATAATCTTTGCTTTTCTTCGCCGCGTTAGAGGCTGATAAATCGGTCGCGATTCATTCTTCGACGAGCCGCGCGCGTGCGATCCGATATCGTTAAAACGTTCGAATAATAATATTCTGTAATGGCAACGCGAGAGTTTGCGTAATAACCGCAATTATCTGCCGATCGCGTTAAAAGCGAAGACGCGTCGATTCGTACGGAACGCGTGACCTACGACCTTTTGCGGAGAAATTCGCCCACGTGACCATCTTCCCACGCGAATCAAGCGGCATCCACTGTCTGGTTGTCGACAAAAAAAAACGAACGCAGCCCTCGTTAATTTCCCTGCATCTCCTAAACTTGCGAAATAGAAATGTTCGTATATTATACGTTATTCGACTGCTCGGACGATCGCACCGCACGTCGCGTATTTCATTTAAAATCGTACGTCCCATTTGTCGCTTCGAACGTAATCGATCGCGAGTAAAATCTGTTACACACGTTGCAGTAAAATTGCTTACACCTTGCTGTCCGCGTCCGTTACATTTTCTCTACGTTCCAAACCTTTTTCTGCCTAATCCTAGTTTCTTTCCGACGTGCGTCGACGACTCAGATTTTTTCATATTTTCCATAACTATCTTGAATTCTTCGTCCGATGCGATAAATTTCGAAATTATTCGAGTCGGTATACACGGTACACACGATATCCTTTCAGAAGAGTTAACCACGTTTCAACTTCGCAACTTCGGTTTACCACGTCGACACCATCATTTCGAGATTCTTTGAAAAACAATCGATCGATCGTCGACGAGTAAAGTTAAAAAAAGGCTCGCACCGATCGTCCGCGCGATTCGTTTTTTGCAGTCGGATCGAAGAAAGAGACGCGGAGTCTCCGACGCGTTGCTAAAATAAAGTTAGCGAATGTTCCTTTTTCGCCGAATATAACGGGCCCCGCGGCGGGAACAACGACGCGCGATCCGTTCGGGCCAGGAGGCCTCTCTCTCTTTTCGAACCGTCGCGAAATAGAATCGTTCCACGGATTATGGATATTTCCAGGGGCGCGTAGACTCGCGTGTAAACAAAGGTGCATCCTGCAGCGAAGGCTGCCGGGAGCGAGCACGAGCAACCGTGCGCGGACCGGATACGGACGAGCACGCGCCGCGTTTCCGGTTTCCGTATGACCGGAAGCGACCTTTGCCTCGTTAAGAAACGCTGCACGCGCGCGCGTTACGAACGCGCCCTCGGCAAAGTATACGCGCGGAGAAATCCTCGAAGCGTGTTGGATCTCGGCCGACAACCGAGCCGAACGCGAACGACGGCGTCTCGTATTTTACCGTTCGGACGATAATCGCGTATCGATGGCGTTCCGCGGAAACCGCAACGAACGTCGGTGAGAAAAAATCGGCCGCGGTTCTTCCTTAGAACCGGAGCTCGATCGGCCGCGAGACATTAATCTGGAGCGAGTCGGCGGCGCGGCGATCTTGTCCGAGGACCGGGTAATCTTTGGTCCTCTTTTTTCTCAAAGCTCGTTCGATCGCGGGCAAAAATAACCGGATAACCTTGGCGGAGCGCGCTTTCCGCCGGGAATGGATCGTCGTCGATACGACGACGCTCGGTCGGCCAGATATTAATTAGGAGCGACGGAGGAGTCTGGGCACCAACTTTCGATGTCAACGATCGATGCGCGACGCGTCGGTGTACGTTGTACGTACATATGTATATGTATTCGCATAGCGGAGTCCGCCGCGCGATCCTCCGCGCGATCCGCCGCGCGATCCGCCGACCATCTTGATCCGTAACGAGACCGGGCGACCTCGGGCTTTACAATTTAAATGTGCGGCGCGAACGCGATCGATCGCGGTCGATGCCGAACGATGTAACGCTTGAAAAGGGTCTGTTTGTTATTTAGCCGTGCTGCACGTGGCACTCATTGTTGGCAGGTTGTGTCATCTCTGGGCTTGTCCAGAATGCTATTATTATCGCGCTTCGCGCCGACTAGACCGTCTCTCCACGACTTATACTCGTCGTGGTAACAATGATCGTTCGAACGATTGCGAACCAGGAAACAATAATACTCCGCGATAATGACTATTGTCACAGAGGGGAACAATGATGCCCGGTGACGGGCACGGTTCGCAGCGAGTTCGACCGGGAAACGAATCGGTGCTCGTCGACGCGACGCGACGCGATAAATATTTTTGCGAGATGTCCGGCCATGGTTGCTGCGAAATCGACGAAAGCGTCGTTACAATTACGACGATATTCGTATTTTCTCGAAAGCGCGTCGCAAGTTTTCAACGCGTCGACGACGCGTGGCTTTACGTCGAGTATAAATCTGCTGTCTTTTACCGATTACGCGGTCGAGAACGATTTCATCGAGAAATTGTCGGCGGAGAAATCTTGCGGCGTTGATCCGCTTGTCTCGTAAATCCGTCGTTGCGTCCGCCAAGAAGCTCGTTACGCGTACTATGTTCGGCACCGTGGGTGGGTATCAACGTCCACTGTTCGCATCGGCGAACCGACGTTCGCGAAACGCGGTTCACCGATAGCGTTCGATGGAAGACGTCGCCACGGTTACGGGTAAGTAGATGGAAATTGCGGGACTCGCGATCAACGGTGACGAACATGGATCGACGACCGCGTGAGACTCGTCCGAAGCGTAGCTCTTGTTTGTAATTATACCCTGTGGTACTTCTCCGCTCGGATAATCCACATTTTTGGTCCACGGTACCCCGTCCCCTCTCTATCGCGATCTATCTCGGGTACCCCTCTCTCGGGTGATATACCGAACAGCGACGAGGGAAACATCGAACGCGTAACTGTAACTCTCTCCTGCCGCGATCGAACGACAATTAATCGATTAAGACCAGTTTTAGCGACCAGGAACGCGAGCGCGCAAAGCTAGACGATGCGTATACGTCTAATTCGACGACATTGAACAACTTGGAAATTACTATAATTACGGTAAATCAGTTATCGAGTTTATGGCAGAAGGCGGTATCTTTATTTTTAACGATAATCGAATCGTTATCGAAGGACGTCGAATCGGTATAGACTGTGGATAAAAAATGAGTGTGCGAATGCGATCAAAAAATCATATATTTATTATTTATTTACGCGCTATTCGCGTGTAATTATAATTTCAAAAAAAAGTTGACTCGCCGATCCGTATCGCGCGAGAAGATACAAATATTTATAGTCCGTTTACTACTTCGAAAATCCACTTTTCCTCGCACCTGCTTTCCGCGAACAGCAACCGCAAAGGTGTCGCGCGCGGATTTCACGGTTCCCGAAGGACATCGACAAAGAGATTCGGCAGTTGTCGAGCGTGTTCGTTGCCTCTCTCGATTCCTCTTCGATGCCGGGCGAGCCTGCCCACGTATACCGGGTGTCGCGTGGGTGTAACGCTCGTGCTCGACGCGTGCACGTAGTGGGGATCCTCCGGTACTCCACTGGCTAGGACGGAAAGGAAAGGAAAAGAGTGGTGTACCTACAGCTGGCTCGTAAACGCGATTACGTTTCGTCGCTGGCAAACCCATTCAGTGCTCCTTACGGTACGAAGGAACTTGGTGCGGTCGGTGCTGGCGTCCCGACGGCGGTCGTCGCGCATCCTCCAGCGATCGGCGTGGTCGGAACGACGAGGGACATCCGCGCACATGCACGCCGGAGCTGCGACCCGCTTGCGACCAGCTTGCGACCAGGATCACGTGCGCGTCGTTTCAGGTGTTTTTGCTCTTACCTTCGGCGAGTGACGCGCGCGCGCCGGAAACACGGATTCGGTGGCCAGCAGAGAAGATTCCGTGCAGTTGCAACCGGCGACGCGACAACGCGACAATCGCTTCCGATAAGAGCGAATCGTTCCCGAGTCGACCGCGTGTCATCGGACTCTCGTCGGGGTTCGCTCTCGAAGGGGTGGCTACGACGCGGCTGTTCGGTCGGCGCGGGATCGGAGCATTTGGGTGAGTTTGCCGAATCGATCGGTTCGCCTCGACGCGAGCGAAGAAACGTCGCGCGAAACAGCAATTTCGGAACAGCGTCCATCGGAAATAATTCGTTCCTTCGTTACGCGAAGATAGCGGGGCATTTGTTACGGGAAGCCTTGACGCGCTATCAAAGAACGCGCGTAAAAATAGAACGTTTCTTGCCCTGCGCGGCGGTTCCCATCCTCCTGCATGGGATCGGTCTAGTTTAGCCGTGGTTAGCTGTCGCTAAGTCGAAGGAAGCGGATCCCGCTAAGTTCTCAACATAAATATGTATAACGAGCGATCTCCGCGTCGCGATAAACTGGGGAAAGCACGAAGGGGTTATCGAAGACGAGCACACGATTACCCCCGCCGTCGAGCGGCCCGATGTCCGGTCGATCGATCCGTCGTTAACGAGAACGGAAAAGACGAACTTCCGAGTACGTACGTATTCCGAAGGAGAGGCGTCGCGTAACGCGAGCATGCTCGTCCGCCGAGGTTCGGAGCAACGATTCGGTGTTTCCGGTTCGATTCGTTCGACGTCGAGCCGGAGCATCGCGTGCGACGACGACGCTCTCGGGATCGCGCGAACGAACCGCGAAAACAGCGACGACAAAGGGGAAACGAAAAGAAAACGGGAAGGGGAACGGACGGGTGCGCGAACGGTTCGCGGTGAAACGAGCCGCATTCTTTTAATGGAAAATGCACGAACCTCCTTCGTTTTTCTGTTATTGTCGTTGCAGAGCCAACGAGAGAGCGGCCGCGGCTGTAGAATAATTTCCGTTGCCAGGATTCCACGACGAACCGGGACGAGTGGAAGAGAGAGAGATTCCGCGCGACCAACCAGTCCGCGATCGTCGAAGACGCGATCGGGTCGTAAATCGCTGCAACACCGTCGGCTGCCAGAATCGCGCGTGAACGGGACATCCGTCGATCGTAATTGCCCGATCGTCGCGGATACGGTAATACGGTACGTATGCTGTTATCACGGTCTCCGCTCGTTCGCTGTGAAATGGATCGAACGCGGTGACAGGAAAGCGTCGTCGATGAATCGTCGGGAAATCGGCGCGATCGGCTTTTCCGAATGCACGGTTCGAATCGGAGATCTCGTGGGAAAATTAGCAGGGAACGTTTCGGTCGTGGCTCCGTAGCACGATCGATGGTTCGATAAAAAAGCGGTCGTAACGTGTTACCGTGAACGGACGAATCACGGATTCGGCTGGTACGCGGGTATTAACGCAAGAGGGTAAGCTCTCGGAGACGATCGTTGCGCGACGCGATTCGTGAAATTTTCGTCGAGTCCGGAAAAAGCAGGCTTTCCGCGCGGAAGCGAATCGACGTTTCAGATTTCTCTTAAACGAGGCCGGAACTGTCGCAGCATCGACGGATTCAGGGTACACGGTATCGGAATTTATTTGAGACGCGAACCGCGAACGCGTATACGTTCGTTACGCGGATATTCGAAGCGTCTTAGTCCTGGACTTCTTTACCGAAGCCGCGACGACCGCAGGAACGTGCAAACGGTTAATGTCCAGTCGACTCGGGAACGAGGCAACAGCACGATCGGTATCGGAGGATGATCGCCGGTCGCTCGGCTAAGCGGACGAAACGACAACTCCGCGTTACGTAACGGATCGCAGAGCTATCCGGAGATATCCGCGGCATAACAATTGCCGCGGTGATCGATGCTCGATACGCGAAGTAGCTCGATCGATCCTAATGGAACGCGCGAGCGTAACAACCGTTCCGTGCGATCGGTCGCGGCAGCCATTTACGGCCTGTTGGTTGGTTCGTTCGTTCGTTCGGTCGTTCGTTCGTTCGTTCGTTCGTCAACTGTCAGCCCCGACGTATCCCATCCCGCGTAATTAGAATGCGCGAGTTAAGACCGATTAATCGCGCCGGCAGATATGCATTGGAAACGGACTGTCGCGTATTAAACCGCGGGGACACCTACATGCCGATGGTGTACGTGTCGCAAGATGGCCGGGTCACTGCCTACACGGTGACACCCACCGACTCTTGGGACGCAGCCTTCGCCACGAATAATATACTGGTCGACAGCTCCTTCTCCATCTTACTCTCACTCTCTCTCTCTCTCTCTCTCTCTCTCTCTCTCTCTCTCTCTCTCTCTCTCTCTCTCTCTCTCTTCCCCTCGCTTTTTTATCGATTGTAATTTACGCCGATTAACAGTTACACGAGTCCGATCCTTGGAGGAAACCCAGCGCGGATACAAGCCGATTTCCATTCGAGTTAACCGATCGATCGATTCGACGTCGATCGAGAAATATGCGGGACGAAGCTCCTTTTATTCGGATTTATCGGGGTCTCGATCCGACTACTTCCAAATGCAACGGTCGTACATGACCGGAAACATAAATGTATTTAATTTGTAACGCTAAGCTTACGAAATGTGACCGAAAAGGGAGAAGAACTTGCTTCTTTTCAACGTCTCGATGAACCAAAGCAGTTTTAATTATGTATGAAATGCAATTTTTGCTGTACGCGCGCATCATACCGTAATGGCGTCAGCGATCGTTATAGTCCCGACGCGCGTATCCGTGAACGAGCATCGCCGTACAAATTCTCGTGGCCTGGCTCGCCCTCGTATTCCGCTGGCTAGATTATGCTACGAGTAATATTGTTTTCTCGTACTAACTTTTCAAATATTAGCTATCGTTGCTCCAATTATTAACGCGATCGTCGATCGAGAACTCCAGCTTACCATTGTATTTAACGTCGACGGTGATCGATGAGAACGCATACTTATCTTTCCTAAGATTAATAATAATAATAATAATAATAATAATAATAATAATAATAATAATAATAATAATAATAATAATAATAATAATAATATTGTTTGTCGCGTCGACGGAGTACTTCGTTAACCCTTCGTTGCAGAGAACGTTATAACAGCGAGCACTCGAGACAGCGATAGAAAGACAGAAAAGTAATAACAATAAATTCCTCCGTAACAGAGCTCCTTGGCGCGCGGAGCACAAGGTCCGACTCGAAGCGTTCAGTTTTTTTTCTAAACGGAAGCGAGGTTTCAGTTACGATCGACGAACGAAAACGAAACTGTTCGGTCCGCGTAGCTGGCCATCCCCTTCTCGGACACAGGAAACTAAAGTCAAACTATCCACGCCCCCCGACGTTTCGAATATGCCTTTAAGCGGGATACGCGTACGCGCGGGGCCACCATCCAAGAATCATTCGGGGCTTCCATTGATAGACCGAATCTCTGTTTTCCAGAGCGGGGGCGCGCGAGGATGACTTACCGATGATCGCTGGACGTCGATGATCAACGGTATCTCCGAAGATGGTGTACAGAGGCAGTTTGCAAACGGACGATCCTCGGGACGCGCCGAAGCTGGTCAGGATTTCGCCGTTGCGCGCCAGCAGGTCCAACAATCCTGCAACGAATGCTCGTGTCGTCGGCTCCGTGAACGGGCCGACGTATCACGGCCCGTTTATGTCGGCGATCGACGTTCAACGAGCCAAATTGATCGAAGAAAGACGGCTGGGCCGCGAAAGGGACATCGAGACCGTGGAGAAGGTGATCGCGAGGACGACCGGGTTGAAGGTGGGCGCGCCGAGACTGCGGAACATCGGTCAGATACGAGATACCGTGTTCGTCGATCCGACTCTGATACCGATGGAGAAAATCGGCCGGAAGGAGCGAGACCGGCCGAGGACGATAGCCGTGGACGGCTCTCCTCGAAACACCAGAACGCCCAGCTCCATGTTGGCCGATCTGAAGGACCTGGAGAGGCTGAGGAACACGCCGCCGGCGCAGAGATGTCCCAGGACCTCGGCCAAGGCCGACGCGAGGTATTCGGCGGCGAACAAGAAAGCCGAGCTGTCGAACTCGGCGAAGATTCGATCGGATATAATAAAGATACAACAGATGTTCCAGGCGTCGGATGGCTCCGCGCGAACGGTAATAAAATCGAGCGAGAAGAGAACGGACAAGAGGAACGAGTCGGAGAGACAGGAGAAGCGAGCGGGAACGGAAATTAATAAAACGAGGCTACTGGCTCAGAAGCTGCTGGAGGCGTCGCGGACTAATCGGGAGTCGCTGAAGGATCGCTGCAACAACAACCCAAAGAACTGCTCCTCGAATAAAGCGGCGAAAGAAGCGAAAGAAACGAACGGTAGGATGTCGAGTAGAACGACCGCGCAAAAGAACGGTCTCTCCGCGGATTCCAAACATCCGAAGGAAAAGATTTCGACGGAGGAAGCGCAGCCGCGCCCCCCTGCGCGGAAAAGAAAAGAATCGAGAAACAGGCTCGGCCGTGACGCGAACGAAGACGAAATCGGCAGAAACGATTTTCGGGAGAGCTCCGGAAACGTTGGGATCGGGAGGGACGAGGTCGACTCGAACGTTACGGAGGAACGTTCGAACGCCGTAAACGCGGGGGAGGACCCGAAAACGAGGACCAGGGAGCTGGACAGGCCGGATATCCTGGACGGTTTACTGAAGGAATCCGACAGGCAACTGGCCGACTTGAAATCCGATTTGAACGTGCGGGGAAGACCGCGCAGCCACTGGAGAGGATTCGTGCAATCCATGAGGCTGCACGACGTCGAGCTGCACTCGGATAGCGAGGATCAAAAGAAAGGTGAGCCAGCTTCGTTCGTTGCACGGACGGCGAATAATGGTGGATAGATTCGGGGAGGCTTCCGTCTTGGTCGTCCGGCACAATTATCCGAACAGTTTTATATCTTGGATAGAGTCGAAGCGCGCGAATCGAATCGAATGCTCGAAAAAAAGAAAGCAACAACTACAAAATACCGGACTCGAGAATACGAGCATCGAAACAGCCCCGAAAATCCGGTCGAATCGAGGGATTCGCAGGCTCCGAGGTTTAATTACCGCCCGACGACCACGCGAGCATTCCGTTCGGCCCACGGAAACGATGTCTCAATGTTCCGGGGAGAGAGCGGGCGTTCGCGCGCGTGTAAAAGGCTGATCGACGCGCACAGGCGTGTCGGGCACCGGGGTCCGCCGGTTAAGTGAGATTTATTGGAATTTCTGCTGGCCATTTCGATGACCCCCGGCGGCGCGTAGGCACTCGGTCGGTTTAAAGGGTGCGTTTCATAAGCCGTAGATTGGATTAGCCGCGTTCGCCGAGGTGTTTAAAATTACAACCGACGCGGTCGTTAATCCCTTGCCCTAAAGCGCCCCTATTTTTAGACTTTCCGATGCTCCCTCTCCCGACCGTGTTCCTGGCGCAGGTCAGGGTACCGCGTCCCCGACATATGTCCCGACATATGGATTCGTTCGGAGAAACGAGCCGCCCTCTTCGGTTCCTAACAGCAGCGGGCAATCGAGCACGAACCGCGACCGTTCGAGCCTGTTCCCGCGATCGCCTCGCGGGCCATCGTTGTTTTTATAGTCGGTCGTGAAATAATCCGCGACGCTGTCAACGGGAACCCAGAATTCGCGTTGCCAGTTCGAGATTCCGACCGCGAATGCTTCTGGCATGACGCACGGTCGTTTCCTTCGCGTAACCGGGACCGATTTTCTCGATTCTCACGCCACCGGTCTCGAACCATCTAATTTCACTCCTCGTCGATCGGGATCGTTCACCTTGATTCCGCGATGAAAGTCCCGCGAGACGGCGAGCGTCTCGTTTCCGAGTCCGTGTACCCGATCGTACCTCTCTGTTCTCTCCGGTAACAGTTATCTACGGTTTATCTTTCTACGCGCGGAGATTTACTCCGTCTCCCTACTTGCACGCGTCCCGTGTATCGGAGATAGGTGGACGAAAACGTTTGCCAGCGTCTTGGGGCATTCCTCCTCGAAGAGGTTTTATCGCGTTACAGTTTCAGACACACTTGTAACTTTGAAAGGGAAAGGGAAAGATAACGCGGCCCCGGATGCGCCTTCAGAGAGGATACGACGAAGGGTCTACGTTCGTTGTCCTCCCAGACGTTATCGACGACGATAATGTGGTATTTAGCCGATAGCGGTGGGACCTGTGTGTGGACGCTATAAATTGCATCCGATTCTATGTACAGTGGCGGCCCATATACCTACGTACGCTCGAAGTCGTCGACGATTACGATCGTCGATGATTACAAAAACGAGCCGCGAGGCTCGAATTATCGTAATTATCGTCCTCTTCCCAAATTGTCCAGTTTTGTTTTCGAGCCGAAGGTCGAATAGGGAGAATTTATCGTACACGGTTTGTGACCGCGATCGCGAGAAATCAAGAAATTCAATTTTCTACGACGAAGCAGACGTTGGCGAATACTTGTCGGAGAAGATTATATTCGTAGTCGAATATATATATATATATATATATATATATACGATATAATATTCGTAGTCGACAAAGTTACTTTTTCGTTCGTGATCGCTTGGCGTTGAATTCCACCCCCCCCCCCCCAACCGCGATTACCCGATACGAGATGACCCGAATACTGGAAAAGACGCGAGAACTATCGCATTTTATTAAACCGTAACAGATCGTCACGAAGAAGATTTACGCGATAACATCTTCGCGTTTGCACGAATCGCGTGCAAGGTAGCATGCAAGATTTTCGCCCCATAGATCATCCCATTACGAGGAACATGGTTGCACACTCGGGAACACCTAGCAGACGTTCTCACGGATATCGTACGGGGAAAGTTTTGCGAGCCACGAAAACGTGCGCGCGTGAACCGAGACGAGCGTCGCGTTTATTAAAAATCCAGCGACGCGCGGTCGTTTCGACAAGGCCTTTGGAGTCTTGTCGCGGCTCGCGACGCCAAGGGCCGCCTTTGCCCGCGTTCGATTTGCGCGGCTGCATTTTAGAAAAATTTGTTGCGCGAAGGCCTTTGCGTCGATCGTTGAACGGGTCTCGCGCACGTTTCATCTTGCGTCACGGTTACAAGGATCGCAAGGAGCGTTAAATATTTATAAAATGTCGACGCCCCTGGAACCGCGCGAAGAGAAAAGAAATTGCCTGCTTTCCACGGTTTTCGTTCCGTAGGTTTTCTCCGGGTTCGAATCGGCCGCCGGGTTCGTTCCTTTTTTCGCTCGCGCGGAATGCTCGACGCCGATGGTAAAATGCCGATGTACCGCGGAATATTTCGATCGCCTCCCACATTCTTCGTCTCGACCGTTGCATTTTGCAACGGCTACGTAACCGTATTCGTTTCCAAAGTTTTAGCAAATCCTCGAATCGGCATCTTTTTTCGCGCGTGTCGTTAAGAACGCTTTTCCGAGTAACCGTCGAGAGGTTTCGGCTCGTTTCTTATCGAGAAGTTATCGACGAAAAGCATTTGCTAAATATAACGGTCGAAATGCATAATACATAAATAAATGTACGATACATGCGTGAACTAAGAAAAATCATTTGAAGCAGCACATGTCAATGAACAAAGGTTTACGGTGGATACGAATAAGAAACGGTCGGCGAGTACGTGAAACGAGAATTTAATCGGAATTTAATAATATATAATTTAATTTTGAAACAGAAAATTTACAAATTTAACAGAAAAAACAGCGACTCTAACAACAACAACAAAAATCATTAAACGATGAATACCGAATTCAAGGTTGTCGCGTTAGATCGGATTAAAATACAAAAGCGTATATTCGCTCCGAGAAATGCCCTATCTTTAATGATTGGTAACCTCGTAAAGAATTAGAGAGCGCGTCTTTAACAGCACGCGCGAAAGTCAAGGCCGCGAGAGCCGGCTTCCTTAAACATCGGCATGTTTCTTTGTTTTGCTATTTATTTTTAATTTTATGGAATCCTACGATGCACTTTTAGCCTCGACCTATAGATTCCGCGTCGTTATCGCCGTTTCGCGCGACAACGGATGCGACGTACCCAGGATTCGAAGCAAACGTTTCGATATATATTACATAGGAATTAAGATAATCTTGTACGACGAATTCCGAAACGGTGGAACTTTTGCCGTACGAAAGCGTGGTCTTTGGTACTCGTTTCGATCTGTCGGCGACTTCGTGTTATATCGTACGTCCTCGCGACGCGAAGGCCGACGCACCTACATTTTTATCGAACAACGTAACCGCCTGTCGACGATCGGAACGCGTTATAAAAACCGAAGAGATTACCATCCGCCCGGTCGTGCGAAGATTACAAATTGTCCTCCGGTAACCGGAAGGTCTTAGATAATTTCGAAACGCGATGGCGCACCGCCTCGATAAGGATTCCACGAGCGATCGATGATCCCATCGATGCATCGGTGCATCGGTGCATCGGTGCATCGGCGCATCGATGCACCGTGACGTTGCGCCCAAAAATATCCCGGGTTTTCCTTACCGCCGGAGAGCCGCGTACGGTGCGTCGCGTGCACGTGTGTACAGGCGGTGACGGCCCTTGCCCTTGAGTCTACGCCCTAATATTGATCCGGCGTCCTTTCTGCCCCTCCATGGTGGCCCATGGTGTGCGTACAATGAAACGCAGGATCCTCTTCGCCCCTCCAACAGCTCGCAGACCCATCGTGTCCCCGTTGAGACCGGCGTATGGGCCGATGTTGCTCTCCAGTGCAAATCAAGCTGTCAAACTGTCGACACTGATCGACGCGATATCGGTCCGATCGTTTTTGTGAAATTTCTCCACGGTTTTCGTGTTCCAACATCTTTCATCCCTCCTTCGCCAAGTTTCGCGTCGCTACCGCAGCACGTTCGAACTTTCCTCGCCGCATTCTCCGACTTTTCCACCCTCCGATCCCACTCCTCTTCGGGGACACGCGGTTCTCGAACCAGCCCGGTTACGCGTTATCGAACTCGATCGATACGCACGCGACGTTCCTCCGGGGGTCGTCTTCCTCTTCGTCCCGGCGTTGTCTTCCGACGACCGGCGTTCCTCCGATAAAGTGTCTCAGTGCAGGCGTGACCACGCGGTCGGATGCACACGCGAGCTCGTTCGTCAACCCGGAGATGGTTCTTTGCGACGTCTGCGACAACAAAGGTGAGACCACGGACCGTTTCTCGGATATCGTAGCAGCTTCTAGGCCGAACCCTCGTAGAACAGGTGAATTTCGACGCGTAAAGGCCAGGGTGCGTCCCGCCTCCTCCCGCGGCTTCGTCCAAACGAAGCAATCTTCTACGAACGAATCGTCGCGCCGGCTTAAATCGAATCGCCCAACTCGGTCGACCGAATCGCCCAGGCTTCTTTTTAAGCCTTTCAAGACTACCGGGCCCGCGGTACTCGATCGGATCGGTGACGGGGAAGAGGGATTCCGACGATCGGAGCATCGTTGTTAAACCGTGACCGCGCCAACGTCGACGATACCGATCGATGAGGGGATGCTGTGTGTTTTCGACCGTATGGGATTGTCACGGAAAGATATTTATTACGCGCGAACCGGTCTCGCCGGAGGAACCGCGCTGTGCAGACGCGATCGCAAAGGTGAGAGAAACCCGCGACGATCGCGTGGTAAATGCCTGACATTTTCACCCTCGCCCGTGTAAACGTGTCTCTATCCGCCTTGCGGAACACGCCGCGCCGCGGTCGAAACTTCGGAGAGAACGCCGGGAATCTCGAATCTCGATCGTTCTTGCGAATGCAGCTTTGCGCGTCGAACGAAGACGATCGGACACAGTTTTATTATTAATTAAGCTTTGTTACACGGTCGCGCTCTCCTGACGTGTCTGGTTCACGATGACTCTTCGCAAGAGTTTTAACAAAAGGTTCGCGATTTATCGTTAGACTCGGAATCGACTCGTGCTTGTGCAAGAATGAATTTTAAACGAGTTCGGGATCTATCCTCTGCAGCTAATTCGCAATTTGTACGCACCGGTTTACGTATTTAGGATTTTCTGCAAAGATTGCCGGATGCAGCGGCTAGGGTAAAAGCGTAAATTAAGGCGTAAAAAGCACGGGCGAAGCACGGCGCGTTCGATAGCGGCCGACCACGGTACGAAATATGAACCGATTCGACGTACGAGCTGGTGTTTACAAAAGATAATTACCAATCTTCGGGTATGCGTCTAGGTTGGCAACAATGGTATCGATATTTTGAAAGATGTTTCATAGCAGAACCGTAACGGAATTCTACATCGTTAACCGCGTGAAACCAACCGTGTTCTTAATTATTATTAAAATGGCCGTTTCGCGTAACTTTAGCCTTCGGATTGTATTACACGTAATTGTAATAAGCGCGCGTCTGAAATTTAATTTTGTCGACAGGCTGATCGATTAAACAACAAAATGACGCAACCTTTGTTTACGCGGATATATATCTTCGTAATTATTCGTACGTCGGGCTCGACTCTCCGCTCCACGATCGGATAGCAATTGGAACAACCGAATGGTGCATTTTTATGCGAACGGGTATTTTTTGTAGAAAGAAGGTGTAAAAATGAGACCTGGATAGAAATATTCGACGATACCGAATAATGACATTTTATTTTGTACATTATTCCCAATGGATTTTTATTTAACCGGTAAAAAAATGTCTTATCGAACACGAATCATAGAACCTCCAAGACGTATCTTCTCGAACGATAGCAGCGCCTTCCATCCCCGACTTCGTTATCTTCGAACGGATTTTCCAAATACATGCCTCGTCGTTGACAGAGTGTCAACGAATAAGCTGTCGAGTGCGCATAATTTAATCGAGCGTCGCGCCGATTCCGTATCGGTTCCGTAGCTAAACGATCACCGTCTTCGAGCGGGTATAAATTTCGCAGTCGCGACGAATAGATGGTTCGTCGGGATATTTCACGCGTTCGCGAGTTTCTCCGATCCGAAACGGTTGCTGGTTATTACGGGCAATCGTGACCAAACGTCGAAGATTCCATCGGAGGCATCGCGGGGCACGGCGAGATGCAACGTCGTGCCATCGTACACCATGGGCGTGCCATAAATTCCTTTCCGAGAAGAGTCCGATTAAAACGGCAGACTAAGCGGCTCTGGAGATTACGAGGACCGGGCTCCTCCGTGTAAACAAGCCTCGTTATGCACTTAATTACGATCGCTCGAACAGTCTCGAACGCGGGTCTGCGTCTGCGTCTGCGCGTACCGTCGGTCCGGGCCGAGCCGGGACGACGTTATTTTTCGGGGAGAAACTTTCTCACGCCCTCGAGGGCGTTTTACTTTCGCCGCTCGAGTTACAGCCGGCGGTCCTGGAAATCTGGGAAATTCGTTTCGGACCGCGTCGCGAAACTGGCAACGGTACAGGAAAGGTTTAGGTTTTCGTGGCCGAGATCCGCTTCGTATTTTCACCGGCGTCGCGCGAGACCACAGTCGGGTCTTTCACGAACGGGACAGTTCAGCGAAATCGCGGACTTTTGTTCGAGACTTCGCGAGATAACGGCCCTCTCTCGGTTGGCGCTATTTATACGCGTCCGATACACGATAGCGTCGAGTCGATCGATCGAATGGCCGCATTGTTAACGCTTTCCGCTGTCCGATCCGCTCGCTCGAAACGGAAACGGGGCGACTCGAATTATTACGAATGTTGGGAGAGATCGACGCGTACCGATCCATACCACGAAACGTAATCGTCTTTATATTTTAATTAGTAAGTTAGCTTACAGCTTGCGGTTGAATTCGAGAACTTGGAAAGTTGGGTTTGAACATTGGTCCTTCTTTCCGCGAAACTGGTCGGCATCGAATCGAACGCGACAACGGAAAGTCCGTCCGCCGCTGCGAACGCTGTGCGCCATCGGGCGCCTGCTTATCGCGCTCCGTTCCGTCGAAAAGAATCGTTATCGGGGGAAAACGTTATCGGTCGTATTATTTTACGATGACCGCATCGCGGCGTGTCCCGAGAGCGCGAAAGAGAAAAAATCCTCGCCGTGCCTCGGTTTCGAATCGCGCGAATCCGTTCGTTCGGTGCGCGCGATCGAACAACAACGGTTCGGCAATCTTCTGTGTACGATTTACGCGAATACGAGATAACGCGGGAAGGATAACGGGCAATTGCCAGTGTACAACGCGACCGTTGTAACGCGCTTACTCTCGCTGAATCTTTTACAAAAATGGATGGCCACAGTTGGATGGATTAATCGGGCTAATGAAAATCAACAGCATCCGTTGGAACAGTGGTAGCGGTAGTGGTAGTAGTAGCAGCAACTACCGCGCGGTGCTCTAGAAAACAGAAACGCGAATGGGGCGTAGCAGAGACCTAGCTTTACGGTTATTAGACTGCGTATCTTTATGCAAAACATCAATTTTCTGCATCGGTCGCGAAAAATGGAAATCGCATAGAAAGCTCCTTTCTTCGATCACTTAAATAGTTTCGAACGTACTATCGTACTCTAATCCTTTTTGTTACGGTGTACATACGTAGAAATTTACGAGCGAAGAACGATATCTATCTTCTTCCGACTTTTCTTTTCATCTTCCAGTTTCCACGTACCAAAGAAACGACCAACTCTTTGTCCGCTCGAGGCTTTTACGCGCCTCGTGTCGACGGTCATCGGCGTGATGTCACGCATCGAATTATACCATAAGCTAACGCGTTGCCGCGATAATCGTGTAATTTAATTCCCGGCGACCGACAACCCCCGAAATCATTGTCGGGTATACCGTATTCTTACGGTAGCGACGAAGCTCGCGTACACGGCGTACGCGAGAAGAAAATTGGCCGATCGCCCCGATCGCGTTTCATTCGGTTTCCGCGGATATATCTGCTCTTTCGAATCGCGCGGGTGCCCTTTTGTTCGATCCGAACGGCAGCGATCTGGCATTATCCGCGGAATTTCCGAGATTCGAGGTCAAAGTCTGTTGCACGCGTTTCTACGGTCGCGTACCGCGGATACATCGAGAGAACTGGTGTAAATTATCGCTCGTCGAATCAGCTGCGGCTATTCGAGCGTCCATCGTTCGTTCGGCTCGTAAAATTCAACTCGCTCGCCGAACTGGATAAACGTTGGCTGCCGATCGACAGCTTGTAAATTCGGTCGTTGGAAATGTCTTGAACTTTCGTAAGGTTACGCGAACTTGGTTCATTTTTTCGCGCGTTGTCGAGCGACGTCGCGCGTTCTCATCGGAATCGTTCGATCGAACGTTGACCGGATACGGGTCGCGAACAGCCGGTCGAGAGTTCCGACCGATTGAAATTCGGTGTATAAAGATAGTACTTCCTGTCGAACGATCCTGTTCTTTGGTTAGCGAACGTTGACGCTACCGGGCACACTCGTCGACCACTTAACAGCGTTGTAGTTCGCAGACGAAGTCGCGCGAACGTTAAGTTAAGTTCGACGAGTTAAAACGACGAATTCGAAACAGGGTTATATTATTATGCGAAATTAAGGAACCGTTCCTTGAAAATCTTTGATAACGCTCGATTCGAGCTTTTATTTCGATCGAAGTTGTTTTGCAAAAATTTTTATAAAGTAAATTTTACTATTTATTTCTTTTTATACCTACGTTACGGTCGTAACGTGGAATAGGAAACGATCGAGAGTTCTATTCGTTCCGGGACGGAAACCGGCAACTTTGTTCTCGATCGATCGGTTTCTATCGAGAAAGAATATCGGTCGCAACGTTTCGAACGATCCGTGTAGTTCGCTGTCGTATCGTACGGATGCGCTGGACGAACGGTCGCGTACGAGCCGTTCCCGTCCGTGCCGTTTCCTGTTTTTCTTCTATCGTCCATTTCGCACGCGACACTGTTTCAACGATAAGGGGTGGTTCATAAATATTTACGTAACATATCGTCGCGTCGATTCTAACGGTGTAGCCGAGAAAGCACGTCCACGTATAAAGCCAGCGATAATTCGTCCGGAAACGGGGAACAAGGCATTCGCGTCACGCACCGTGCACTCGTACATAATTCGTGCATTCTTTAAATTTACAATCGTCGTCCGGCCTATCGAAGCGTCGGACGCGAAGCTAGGATGCACAAAGGTCGGCGTGCGGCGGTCGCGCGCGATAACAATGGTTCGTCGTTTCGTCGATCGCGACGACGAAATGCGGCCGGTGCTGATTTTTCTTTCGAACGGGAACATTGCCGAGTCATTTGCGAGCGTTTCGATGCAAATCTCGATCGCCGCGAACGTTACGCAATTATGTCGGGGAATTTTCGCTCGGTCGCCTAGAAGTCGGGAAATCTCTTTCGGATCGCTGGCTGGCCACGAAAAGCACGATTTCTAAAGCCACGAATCCAGCCACGAGGGTACGCGCCGTTTTATAGAAACAACGAAACGCGAAACAGGAATTTTCCAACGGAAACGATCGCAGCCTGTACAAGCAGAATCGCGCGGGGGGTAGCAGTTTCGAACGGGGATCGTTTTCGTCGTCGCGGTCATTCCCGTTGGCCGCGAGCTTCGCGGACAGAAATGTAATTTTTCATAAAAGTCGGTGCCTGGCCGGCTGAACGCGTTGCGACACCGCACACGTCCCGGTCACGAATGTAATGGTTATTTTATTATCCGCGCGTTCGATGCTCACGATCGTCGTTACTTTCTCGTTAGCCACGATCTACCGACTATAGGCTAGGTCGCCGCGGGAACGATGAAAAAGTTGTACGGTGTTCTCTTTCGACGTACAAGTACGATAGCTCGATGACTATGGAACGGAAATCCTCCTGCTTTTTTTTCGCGGTGAACGCAACGCTTTCGAGCGTCTCGGTTAATTGTTCGGCAGTCCTACTTCGATGCGGCGTCGGATACATTTTCAAAATATCGTTTGCGTAGAACGGATACGTTGCGCAAGCGTGGATGCTTCGACGATTATCCATATTTTGCGCAGACGATACAAATTTTCGTTGACGGATCGGCAAAATAATTTAGCGAACGTTTCTCATCTATGATTTCAGAAGCGTGAAACAATTTTTAAACTCGTTTACGCTCGATCACCAATAGAAAATTTACGGCATTCGATTCCCTCGGGTCGGAAGCTGTCGCGCATCGCAACATAAAAGTATAAAAGTTTATACGATTTAAAATCATTCTTCGTCGATTCAGCGCTTACACGACGTACGCGGACGCGAGCGTCGACGTATCGTATATCTTCGGATAGATCGATTTTTACCGTTCTCATCGGATATTAAACGTTGCTCGTAAGAGGCCTTTGATGAATATTTCTGAATTCGATCGGTCGGCGTGATACGGAAAAGCGAGCGAGGTCTCGCGAGGTCGATGCGTCGAATTAAAGGTCCCCCCGAGGCGAGGCCGCGCGCAGAGGGCATAGGCCGATTACGCGCAAACGCGGTCGTGTAACCGGGCGCGCAGCGGCGCCAAGTTGAGAACTCCTTGCATAATTGGAGTCAACGATGCGTACCGAATGGCCTCCGCCATTGTCTGCATACAGTTAGCCGATTATTCCGCGAACACGTTCCGTACTGTTCGCACCAGCGACAAAACTGGCGGCTGCCACGGGTGACATCGATGCGGAGACTGCGCGTCGCTCGCACAACGCGTCTGTAACACGTTTTTTCCATCGTCCTCGATTCATCGAGAATCTCGAGAAAGGACTTGTATGTATACGGAGACGGTATAGCATAATTCGAACTTTGTCGTTGTATTATATATAGTCGAGGCGTTTCCATAGATAATTGTATCGAACGGCAACGCGTAAGACCCTCCGCGCGCTGCAAACGCGCGAAACGCAACGAGCTTGGATAAGTTTCGAGGCGACGCGGTGGCACGATACTATTATCAACGACGAAGCCGATGCACCGGGGACGCAGCGGACCGAGCGTCGTTGGCCTTCCAGGAAACGCGAAAAAAAGCGGCTGCGATCCGCGAGTTAGTCGCGTTCCAAAGGCAGCAGCAGCAGCAACAGCACCAGCCGCGCTCCGAATGGAACCGGAAGTCGTCGGAACGCCCCCTGGTAATTTCAGACGCGACGTCCCGCGATAAACGCCAAGGGCTGCGCAAATTGCGAAACGAGTCGGCAGCCGGCGGAAAGAAGTCCGGGAGGACAACGAGGAATAATTAAAAACCGGGCGTGGAAACGAGAAAAGAGCGGGACAACGAAGAGAATCGTGTAGACGAGGCGCGCGCGCGCGGTATTCGCGGTTTTTGTCGAAATCGTTTAACCGGTTGGCGCCGAGGAACCCGGAGTTTTTCATCGGTGTCTCCCGAACACGTTCGGTCGGCAGGCGCATTTTCTCTCTCGCCGCTTACAAAACGGTTCTACCGTTTACGCATTCCTCGTGGGCAGCAGTCTACGCGTTCCCAACCGCGACTGTACACGCGTATCTACGGGCCCCTTCTTTTCCCCTCGTTCCCTCCGTGTCCCGCTCTCTCGCATTTTCCTATCCTCCGACTTTCCTGCTCTCCAACCTCCTCGCTTCGCTCGGCATGTCCGCTTCTTCGAACAAACGTCTTCGGCTTCGCTTCGCGTCGACGCGTGCAACAAGAATGCACCCGCCGCGTCGCTGCAGACCAGTCCGCGCTATTCCGCGTCGTTCCGCGTCATTCGGCTCGCTGTTTTACGGAATCCGATCGTCGCCGTACCACGTCGCATCGGGAAAACGGTCGAATAGATTTACGGGCGCGCTCGATTCGCGCGAACGAGATCGATCTCGCGCGTGCTCCATAACATGCCGCATCCGAAGCAACGGCTCCTTTCCGGGTCGACGACTCGCGCCGATCCATTTTCTAGATGCCGATAATTTTGTTGCGATACTCGTAACGCGCCGACGGTCGATACCATATCTTGTAACGTTGCGGTAAAATGCAACCGTTGCAACCGTTGCAACCGAGGAACGCGTACAATTCCAGGACTTTTAACTGCGACGGATCGTTGACCGCGCTTTCGTACAATTTTCAACAACGTCCCTCCGAACTACGTTATGATACGCGTCTCTCGGTTCTGTTATCTACGCGATGCAAGGGAATAACCAAAATATGTGGCACCTCAATTGCATGCTCGTGTTCACGATCCGCGATCAACGTTATCGAACCAATGAAATTGATATCTCCGCGAACACCGAACTCTCGCAGCTGTCATCCGCAGACACGCCGTCGAACGGAAGCAGGCCGACGCATCGCGTGAATTAACGTTGGAACCGGTTATCCGACTAGATCGATCGAGCTCGCTGAACGTTGATGGCGTCGGGACGACGACGAAGGACAGTGCTGGATCGCGCCGAGACACAACGAACGATAGAAGAAACATTCTCCCGGCTTGACCTCACGCGCACAGCGTGTCGGTTAGTCACCGAAACGCTCTTGTATTCCCTCCTACGTATTCATGCGCGTTCGTACGTATTCGTACCTACCAACGCATCAGCGCCACCCTCCCCTTTAGATCGCACGTGTGCGTATGCCGCGTGGTACGTGTCTTTAAATCGTTTCTATCGTCGACGATCGGCGTCTAGAAGCAGCGCCGGTTTTCCATGGGTTCGCGCTACTCGCCGTGGGAGTATTTATGGGGGAAAGTCCATTATCATCGGGCATCGCGATGCAAAAATAGTCGCGGAGCACGTGCGGTTGCTAAATGCTGCGTCGCGTGTTCGCGTCTCTCGAACCCTCTGAACGCGGTAGGTGTGTTCGCGATCGACGGATTCACACCGGTCGGTCGACGTTGGTTAACGTCTTCCGGTCGATCGTTTCGGAGCCAACCGTATCGTTTAATCGTTACGTTTCTGCGTCGCGGTTGCGAATTATGAAACGAAACTTGGACGTTCTCGTAATCGTTAATTATTCGCGAACAAATTTCCCTGGTTCTCCGGTCGCTGTGAACAATAGTTTAGAGTACTCCGACTGCTCTAATCGGACTGGCCCCGATACCATAGACGCGTTAAAAGGTGTACAACCGCTCTGTGTCGCGCGCGTTCTCGTTTCTCGCAGCTCGGCCCGATCTGCTCCGTTTTTCATTTTGCAAACGATCGTCGCGCAACGATCGCGTCACTCGCGCGCATTTTAAGAACGTCCAATGAATTCCGTGCTTCCACGTGTTTCTAATTAGAAACCGAACCGTAAGGATTTGATCCACGGTTCATCGCGCGAGCGCTATTTAGAATGCCATTATACTTTCCATTAGGACGTCGCGTCGCCGATGTAATTTTAATAGACCGAATAGACCGAATAGACCGAAAACACCGCAATTGCGGCAGGAACGATTTGAAAATCGAAAGATCCGATGAAATTCGATTCTGCGCGTAACCTCTATGTTTTAATCGGAGAGATCATTGTAAAATGTCAACGTGGGAAGTAAAATTATGCGTGTTTACGAAAGACCAGCTCTCTTATCGCAGTCGATCGCTCGCGAACACCCGTGGATGCAAATGCCAACGATGTTTGAAGTTAACGATACAAAAATCGACCAAATCGCACAGGACGCGCCAACGCGGTGCCAAAAGCGATCGTTCTTTTCTCCTCGGGAGAAGAATATAAAAACCGTCTACGCTCGTTACGTAAACCGTCTTGTTTATCGCGTAAACGCCGCGCCTCGCTGATTCTGCATGCCGGACCGCGTTGCTGCGTACGCGTCATTTCGATCGCGGGTACGAGATCATCGATAACGCGGTCTAACAAATTGCAACTTTTTTTTCCACGTTCCGACCGGCGCGCGCGATCGTACATTTTGACGAGTCCGACGCGAATCCGAACGCGAAATCGCTCTCCGATCGAAGCTTCTCTAGCTTTTACCTTCGAAAACTTGTTTTCGATCGTTTGGATCGTTTCTGGTTTGAAACGATCCCACGGGCATGCGCGATCGGTTGTTTAAAACGCAGGAAAAAATACAAATTTGTCGGACAGGGTATCGAGGATACCGGATTCGGATATATCCTGCGTGGATGCCGCGCGTTCGGCGCACGCGCGACGCGGGTCGAAAGGTCTTAATGGGATGTAGGTCGAGCAGCAACGATGGGTGGAATTCATCGACGTTCCCTGTCCGCCGACTGTAAACCCGCGAATAACCGAAACCTTGAAAAATCTACGTTCACTAGCCGCCGCTGTTGCATTTTTGCTGTCTGGGAAAAACGCTTTAAAAGGTAACGCTCGTCGGCCGCGCGTTAAATTATAAATCGCGTCGGCCGGTTAAGAAACCGGCACCGAGGGTTGCCGATCTTCGGAACACACGAATCGATCCTTTCCGTCCAAATTTTATACGGACGCTTTATACGGTCCGTGCGCGAAGGGTTTGCGCGCACGAGCGATCGACGATTAAATATACGTATTAATTATCCGTAGGGTAAATACATTTGTAGAATCGACGATTCTATCGCGAATCGCGAACGCTTTCGAAACGGTAGCAACGATAGAGCAGTGATCGAAAATAGACAGAGCATACGAGAGAGCGAATGTAAAAATTCTATTCATATTTTTCAACGTTGTTCTTTATAAATTCACTCGCGCGAGTACCGTCGTGTATGGCAATCGGCTGTAAAAAAAACATGCGTGTTCGTGTATGGAACACGGGGACATGGTACGGAAACAGTGTTCCATAATAGGTACATCGAGAATAGGTACATAGATCTAAAAACATCGGTTTATCGAACAGCAGCGGTATAAATATTCGACGATAACATTTTGTAGTTACAATCGAAACAATGATAATCTTATACCTCCTGAAAAGCGTTCCATAATGGTTACTCTTATACCTTGCAAGTTTATTTTCGCGGACACGTGGAAATTCGAGTGTTCTCCGAACAAACTGAAAATAGCCGTAAAGAAAATATGCGTATCGGGTTTAGTTTCTGTTTGCCCGAACAAAGGGTTACATTGTGCGCTCGCACAGGCTCGAACGAACGGAGGCCACTAGTTTTACCGAACCGCGTTTCGATCCGAATTTTCCGTTTGGAAGTTTCAATACGTCGATCGTCGTACAATTTAAATATCAAAATGGTCCGATGCTTTGCCATTGTCGGGTCGATAAGAAATAATCCAGAAAAAAAGAGAACAAACCTGCAGGATTTGCTTCCTCTCTGTCCGAGAAGAACAAAAGGGGCGATCGTTTACAGTCAAACGCAGAGGGTGGGGTTCCATATGTTCCCATGGATCGGAGGATACGAGTCTCGTTGCATCGTGTTCCCAGGATCGATCCGGGATCCCGATCTAGAACCGGGCTCGTGCAAATTATGGAAAATCGGGGGTACCGTTACGAAAACGATACGCGAAGGATCGAGTGCCGGGGCACTCGATTCGCAACACGGGGCGGATTATCGAACTCTCCGTCGTTGTTCTTACTTCTCTCTCCCTCTGGCTACGCGGTTGGCAGCGTGGCTCGAAAATCTTGTGTCCACCTTCGTGCGGAGCTCGCACAAAGAACACTCGTTCGCATTATTGCAGAAAATAATGCGGCCTGCCCTGACCATGAGGCGCACGAGTAGAATCGTATGTAGGGTGTGCACGCAGCCGTGATGCACACTAATAGGCGCACACACCCGCCCGCGTCGATACCTTTGTGTACGCATGTAAGTGAAATAGAGGAAGAGAGAGAGAGAGAGAGAGAGAGAGAGAGAGAGAGAGAGAGAGAGAGAGAGAGAGAGAGAATGGGAGGGAAAGAGCACGTTCACCAACACGCGGCGAAGGGTTCCCACAATCGGTACACAATCGGTCTACGACGGTGACATACACGGTGAACCGGGAAGTAAAAAATGAATTGTCGGGGCCCGGTTTTCCTTTAAATCGACCAATTGGGTCTCGTGGTAGAAATTGACTCGATATGCGGGCAAAGTGGAACGAGAATACTTTGGATACGAAGTAAAACGAAACGGTTTCCGTTCGAGTGCCGTTTCAATGGGAGAATCGTTCGTTGGCTCCGCATAGAACGTATTTCTAAAAACGCGTTCTCTACCGTTAGGTAGCACGGCGATATCCGATATATTTAAAAAAAAAAGTAAAGTATATTTTCAATCCTCTAGTAATTTGCAGAAAATTGTCAGCCTCGACGAGTTAGTTCGCAGCGAGGAATAAAAATTTAGACGATTATCGTCGTCGGCGATTGTTCGAGGCGACTCCGTAAACTATGTAAACTATGCGCGGACACGGGCTGCCGGCGACAGAACATAAAGGATATCGCGAGAAATGGAATTCCTTGCGTGTCATTCGGTAGTTATGCGAGGAATTCGTATCACGAAAAGTGTACGAGGGATGGGGACCGTCGAACGGTTTCTCGCGCGTCACCCTGTATGCACAGGTACGGAACTGCACGCGTGTGTAGCCTATGTTACGCACACGCACGTAACGCCTTACGCACACGGCCAACCGTAAACCTCCAGTCTTTCAGTTCATGTCGGGACCGCGTACAGTGTGGACTCCCCTGGTTTCCGAAATCCCGTTCGGCCGTCGCGCGACAGAATTTTACGAATCTTTTTTTCCGATATTTCGTTCGTTGTGTCGCTATTTTCTCGTTTTCTTTTCTTCTTTTCCTTTTTTTCTTTTTTTTCTTTTTTTTCTTTTCTCATCGTCCGCGTCGATCGACGAAAACTGTTATCTCGGCGACAACCTCGATAATGCTGGCGTACGTTATCGGATACGTTTACTTCTACGCGGAGATGCTCCGATTCGAGTTGCAAATGCGCGTGCATCCGGGCGAATACAACAAGCTTGCAAAGTTCATGTTGTGAGACGCCTCTGCGGCGTCGCAGGACGTTCGCGAAAGAATAAATCGAATCTCGTCGATAGATCGAAGATCGGAGGATCGCGAGTCGATCCAAACGGCGCGGAACGCGGAGTCGCCCTTGACGCTATTACGGTTGACCTGCTCGAGGCAAAATACCCGATGCTGGCAAATTTTAATTAACGCCACGGCGGCGTACGGGCTGTTTCCGCCTCGAAATATCAGTCTCGCTCGAGTCGGGCTGGTCGTTATTCCGGAACAATGAAACCGATAATGAACAGCGATTCGAGCCAGCCCACCGAGCCGGGAAGAGCGTTCAGCGTTTACCGTGGCTTTCGGTTCCATTGAACGGGGTTCGGCTTTTCGATTTGCCGAACCGACCGGGGATGAAACGCGATACCGCGAAAGAGAGAGAGAGAGAGAGAGAGGACCCATCGTCGGACGCGCAAAATCTTCCGCGAGCCTTGAAATTTCAAACCCTCGAACGAGAGGATTCGAAGAAAGAAACATCGTTTTCTCGCCGATAAGGCGACGATCTAGGAACCGCTAGATAGAGGAAGGAATCGAAAGAACGGTTCGACGAACGTTTACGATCGAAGGAAAGAGCGCAACGTCCGGCGGTCGCGGCGGAACGAAAAAGGCCTCGCGAAGCCGGGCGCATCCGGAGATACGTCGAGAAGTGAAAGTGCATTTTGCAAGATGACTGTAACCATGGATAATGGCGAGTGCAGCCGCCACCGACGCCCCAGTGTGTCCGTAACAATCAGCGAGGGCAACGACAAGCTGACGCCCGGTTTTTCGGCTCCCTCGTTCTCGCCGTCGCCATCGCAGTCGCCATCGCCGTCGTCTTTGTCGTCTTCGTCGTCTTTCCCGTCTCTTCCGTGACACGTTCATCGGCCATGCGTCGTCCAGCAACGGTTCTGCCAGCGACACGGAAGATGCGACGCGCAGTTGCAATTACGATCAACCGAATTAACGTCCAGTGTAAACGCAGTGACCCCGCGACCGCGTTCGTCATCGGCGTTCATCAATAATTTATGAGGCTGACTTTCCACCGACACCGGGAAAAACGGGATCGTCGAGTTGGTTATGAGCGTGCCGGCTGCAAGGTCACCGGAGCCACCCTAGGAGAAGGAAGAGGTAGAGGAAGCGGAGGGGCCGCGCGACCCTTCGACGACCGGCGGGACTGGTTGGATTTAATCGCGACCACGTGGATCTCTGAACAACAACATGGAGACCATATTGAATTGTAATCAACCGACAAAACTTTTTTCGAATATCTTTAAAAGTTCAATGACGCGGTATCGTTTCCAAAGATCGCATCGATCGGTTGACGCGTCTCCGAACGATTTACCTGCTCGATTGCGTCGTTGTTGTTGAACGAAGCATCCGCGTGTCTTTCTCTCCTTCTCCTTTTGTTCGAGGCCTCTCTCTCTCTCTCTCTCTCTCTCTCCATCTATCTATCTATCTATCTTCGGTAAATAACAACACTCGGAGCGATTAGATAAGCGCTTCCTATCGTTTAACGTTAGCCCGATGATCGAAAGCGGCGATACTTTCCTCTTTTTCCCTTTCGAACGCGTTGGAATAGATAGGATATCCTGAGATCGGTTACTCATCCGGAATTTTTTTGCCCGTGTCCCGCAGACCTGAACCTATGGAACAAAAGCATCAGTCAGCGATGGAGGAAGCTGAGGAGGAGGTGTTCCGTGCAGGAGACGTCCGAGCCACAAGAGGCACTGATACAAGGCGGAACGACCCAGGGGGTTATCCAAGCGGTAAGATCCAGTCCGGCCAGCAGAGAATCTTCGCCGGCTGCGAAGAGCCTTCAAGATGGCAATTCGCCGAAAAAGCTGCTACAGACTAGCTCTTTGAGGCTGCCAGGTAAGACTCTCGGATCACCGACGACGAAACACGGGCGGAAGTTGAGATAATCCGGGTCGTCGAACTTCGACCAATTTTCCAGGCACCACCAAGGGAATAGCGGACATTCAGAACGTCCTCCGGAGCAAGTTCAGCAAGATAAACGCCGGGATCAGGAAGAGAAAGGCTTTGAGCGTGACCGAGGTGTTCTCGCAGAAGGACAACAACGCGTCCAACTTCTACGTACCCAGCCCGCTGACCTCGTCGTCCAGCCAGAACTTCGACGGCGATTACGATTCCAGCGAGCCGACGTCTTTACCTCCGTACCCGTTCCACGACAATCTGGAGACCCTGGCGGAGGGCAGCGCGCCGAATTCTCCGAACTGCAACAGCCCTTTGACCAGCAGCGACAAGACGTTCGCGTACTCGCAGAACAGCAGCAGCTACGACTCGCCTGTCCACAGTCACGATCGCAACCGCAAAGACATCTACGAGAACGTGGTGTACGCCGGCAGCTCGTCGCCCGGTTGTTTTCCCAGGTCTAGGGGAATATTGCAGCGCAGCAACTCCGAGAACCGCGACGCCGTCAGAAATCACGATCATTCCTACGAGAACGTACGCTACCAACGAGGTCACAGGTCGGAGGTGACGTCGGCGGTCACCAGCCCGCAATCGGACAGACATTTGGCGAGGAGCAACTCCGAAACGAGGGATCATCATTCTTACGAAAATGTCCACTTCCAGAAGAATGGGAAGGGTCGGAATCGGTCCGAGCCGGCGTTCGACGAGATTCATATACCGAGGATCGCTCCCAGAAAGAGGGTGACGGACTTCAAAGTCGGCGGACAGGTGAACAACTACTCGAGCGGATCTGGATCCGGCGGTGCGAGCAAAGAGGACGGACCGTCTAGTTTGGGCGCCGAGAAGAGCCCTGGGAAAAAAACTACGAGGAGATTGAACAGCAGAAGCGTCGCCAACATTCCTAGTTCCTCCGGTTCTGGTTTGAAAACTTGGCAAGTAAGTCGGTCGATTTGAATCTGGACGCGCGCGTCAGCCCGGAAGAATGTTCAGCGCATTCGCTTTTCAAATTTGCAAGATAACGTACCGAACCCAACGTTCGATCGTCCAAATAAACTATAATAACGAACTAATCTATGGGATAATGTTTTATAGAGTAGTTGGTGATGGGAATTCCTCTGATTATATGAGAAGATGTATTGAAAAATGAAACTCTCTCTCTCTCTCTCTCTCTCTCTCTCTCTCTCTCTCTCTCTCTCTCTCTGCAAGTTCGAAAGAAAAGTAGTAAATATCTAGCTGCATATTTATAAACACAAAACACGAAAGATTTGGTTCGCGACGATCGATTATCGAATCCTCGATACGTTTGTTTGCAGGGTACGCAAGACACGGACGAAGGCCTGAATACCGACTCGGAACTCGAAGACATCGACGAAGCTGGCGAGGGCGAAGAGTCGAGATTCTGCACCCTGCCGAGGCCGGGCAAGGGTGGCGCGTCATTCACGATACTGACTGCCAGATTCTATAAGGGTCCTGGGCACAAAGGACTCGGTTTTAGTATCGTCGGCGGTACCGATAGTCCCCGAGGTACCATGGGGATTTACGTGAAGACGGTCTTCCCTAACGGGCAGGCTGCCGATCTTGGCACTGTGAAAGAAGGTACGGCCGGCTCCGTCGCGACGTTCACTTTCAAAAAGATAAACTACGATTGGCGCGCATTGTTCCAGGGGACGAAATTTTATCGATAAATTCGAAACCTCTTCACGGGATGACGCACGCCGAAGCAATCGCCGAGTTCAAGTCCGTGAAAGCTGGCGACGTGGTTCTGCACGTTGGTCGACGAGTGAACAAAAAGAAAAGGGACTCCTTGACCCTACCACCTGTAGCTCCTCCGGCGCCTCGTCAACAAGTCCAGTGAACGACGGATCGTTTGCTCCCACATTCCGCGCGAAGGCGTGCTACGCGATTCTGCAGCGAAGAAGCGGCGGCAAGGCAAACTCTCGGCTCTAGCGAGTGCGCGATGGCATGTGCTCCGCGGATGCTATCCACCTGCGAGCAATATCGTTTATTATTGCTGGCAATAATAAGAGCGGGACCGCGTTGGCATTGCGCCGCGACGAGTTTGCTTCGACATTGGTTGTTTTCGATTACGATAGAGAACGGCGGCGATGTTTCCAGTTCAGAATCGTATCGTTCTTACGCGTTGTTCGTTTTCGAATGTTTCAAGAGAATGTCCAGAAGAGGTTTCCGTTGCGACCACGATATTCGCGTTTGTCGAGCACCGCGCTCTCGTTTCAACGGTGTCGGAGAAATTGCCGATCGAGGCTGCTCCGATGCGAGCTGCCAATGCGTTACGCGTTCGCCTATAGCGTAATCGTAATCCGATCGATTCGATGTTCAAAATTCGTTGATAGACGAGTAAAATATCGTTATCGTTGCGGCGAGCGTTTCGAATCCGTCCGTCTCGATACAGCTAAATCGATCGCGACGGCTCGATGCTTCGATTTCACCGAAGTTTTTCTCCATCGCTCTCATATCGGGGCGATTTCAATGTTCGAACGATAAGAGCGAAACGAGGCGAGCGTTTCGAGCAGCTGCGAACGGATCAAAATTCGATGTAATCCTATAATCTGGTATGTGTATTCGTAATCGATGTACCGCTGTATTTATCGATAACTCCTAATCGTTTTCTCCGGTAATATTCGAAGCCACCGTGTATATTAGCGTAAACGGATTGCTCCAAGGATCCGAATTTCGTATACTCCCTTTCTCGTGTATCGAATTTTAACGAAAGATGTATTTTTCGAGACGACGATCGAATTTTCTAGACTGCTCCACGAGAGAACGATCTATATTTTAATAAACGATTCGCGACGTCGAATCGAAATGTAAACGTATGCGGACGAGAAACGATCGGGGAGCACCTCTCCCGTGGCTCGGCGACCGAACAGATTTATTTTTGTAAAACAAGGATCGAACGAACGAAAGGAACCACGCAAGCGAGCGAGTTATCAAACTACTACACATGTATATCGTATATCCGGATGGTCGATCGCGGCGAATCGACGAAGCTCTGCAACGGCCTGATCGAAACGGGGGGCGGCGTGCAACGTGATCGGCCGAAGTTTTCCGCGTTGCCGCGAGTGAGAAACGAATTATTTTTTAATTACCGCATAGAATTTAACGATGATCGCCCAAAGATAAAGTCCAAAAAATATTTTTACTACGAGACGATTGCGACAGGATGAGAAAGACGATGAAACAGTGCATATCTATAGAACTATATATTTTGACGGAACCAGCGAGACGCGTTTAATTTAAGGCGAGAAATGTTATTAGTATCTAGTCCATGTGTAATATTTCATTTCTAGATAAAGTCTTCAATCCACTCGATCCTTTTTTCTTTATTTTATAGCGATATTATCAGAGGAAAGAAAACGAGAAAATCTATATATACATATATAGTATATATACACGTATGCGTACATATGTGGTGAGATATACATATATATATACACATAATTATATATTTCTTATATCAACTTTTAAAGATATCGAAGCAGCCAACGTAACAAGCGACTAATCGTTAAATTAGACTTAAGGTGTCGTGTTTCCGCAACCTGAGCGGAGAAATTAATTCTAACAACGAGACACGTTTTCCTTTTTGTTTCCGAGCGCCGAATCACGCTCGCGACGTTTCTTTATCCTTCCATCCTCCAACGAGGAGTCGGCATCGCGGACGAAGAACGCGTTTGCAGCAACTTTCTTTGTCTTCCATGGATCGAAGCGACGATAATTAAGTTAGAATTAATCACTCCAGGGTGAGAACGCGCGTCGATCGACGCAAGAACAACCACGATTCGTCGAAAGAGAGAAAGAGAGGGGGTGAGAGAGAGAGAGAGCGAGAGAGAGAGAGAGAGAGATGGAGGGGACCGGACGAACGAAGGGGATCGAACTGTTGTCTTTTTGGCTTTATTGATTCATCTTCCACGTTACGACGATGTTACAATGATTGGCGATTACAAAGATTCCTCTGTAAAACTTTCTTTTCTCGTACAATTGGTCCACGGTTTTTGATACGGTTTTTGATCGGAAGGAACTTAATTTGCTCCGTTTGCGCCGATTCGACCGGGGGATCCGGATCGATCGTTCGACCAGCGAGTCGATATCTGTCCGATCGGAGACACCGAACGATCTACGATATCACGATACAATTCTTTTGTATGCGCGCGGCAAATTATACATACCTCCCAGAAAACGAACAGTCCGGAGACTCCATCGACAACGTTCACGCGCGCAGTGTTTCGCTGGCGAGCGCACGAACCACTCGATAATGTTACTGTATTTTCTACTTGCTATGCGGGCTCGAACGCAAATAAATAGATCGTATAATGGAGCCGCGGGTCGCCCGACCTATGGAACGCATTGCCCGTATCCTTCCCAATCGGCAGCAGCTTTTTCTTTGCGCGGAACAGAAGATCCGCAGCGTTTCTCGGTCAACGGAACGAGACGGTCCGCATCGAACGAAAGAGACTTCGTATCGACGAGAAAAGAGACGATCGCGATCGCGAGAGATCATTCTGTGCGACGAGCCGATGCGAGAGCACGCGCGTCTCGTTCAGCCTCCTTGAAACGCGTAAACGACGATTCTTAAGCTGTCGAACGCGCGCGCGATAATCTATCGTTGGACGAATCCCGCATCGTACCGTTTCGATCGTCGCGGCCGATCCGACGATGTCGGGGTGAAAAGACTGCGCGTCCAAACGGCGTCGCGTCTCGCGATTCTCCCGGTCGGTCGAATCGTTCGATAAATAATAGTCGGGAATCGATAGGAGGGAGAAAGATACGGAAAAAAGAAAAATAATAAATAAACCTTCCTAGAGCGCATCATGGTAATACAGTGTACGCGCGGTACTCTAAACTCTACGAACATTAGAAATTTCAACCACGATCGATCGCGTCGAACCGGAGAAACGAGCGTTCTCAGATCTCGTTTACGTGTTGGTGGATGTTGTACGCTCTGCCACCTCGCCTGGACTCTTTCGGAACCACGGCTAGGCGATCGGAGACGACGTCTTGGACATTCCTATCGCCGGAACTCTTTTCGGCGAGCAGCTCGGAGGGTTTCGAATAAACGAACGTCGTCTCGGCTCCGATCGATCGACCGATCGTCGCCGATCCTTTCAGCACGTTGTCTTGGGCGCTGAGCAACTGTTTGAACCGCTCGTCGTTCTTCTTCTCCTGGTCCCAATTGGTGCGAGCGGATCTGGATGTGGTGGGCGCGTCGGCGCGCTGCTGGCTGGCCGCTTGGTCGACGTTCTTGCCGGTCAGGTTCAACTTTGGGTTCAAGTTCAGACCTAGCCATTGCGAGAACAGAGCTATACCTTGTTCGGCGCTGGCCGTCACCGCTGCTATAAACTCCTCCGTGTTCAGAGAGTCTTCCTCTTCTCCGTTTTCAACCGGCTCCGTGGTCACCGTGATGCTGCGAGAGAAATTGAATCGATCAAAGCGTCCATTTCACGATTTCTAACGTAGAATTTGCGAACGGTGTAGACAGTAGTGATCCGTTAAAATCTTTACGATGAAATTTTCTTTTCCATATTTTTGAACTCGACTACCTACTTGAATCCCGTATAACAGGATTAAATTTAAATGCTTCTGTAACACGATTTCGCTTCAACATGGTTCGGGAATTAGATAAATCTCTGTACAACGTTTATCGTTTTTAGACTCTCGTAGTTCGAAGGGTAAAGCGTACGTTTAGAATTTCGTGCTAAAGTAAACAAAAAAAAAAGAAAAAACAAAAAGCGACGAACGATGTAAGAACGGTGTTGCTATAAATGGAAGGAGAGGAACATTTGTCCGTGATCGCGGTGTTAGGTATGAAATCGAATACGGATTACGCACGGATCGCGTAACGTTTTCAAGTTCGTACTCACGCAGAGACTTCGATTTGTCGCACCACTCGATTGAAATTGAAGCATCCCATGTGGTAGGTGGCTTGCGGTGTGCCCAACAATGCGGGTTCGATCACCAGACACCCGTCGTAACCAGCGTCGGCTTGTTTTATCGACGTGAATTTCGCGCATATTTGCGCCAGGTCCGATAGCAAGTTCATACATGTCGGTTTGTTGGCTGCATCGGCTGCGAACCATTCGAATCGGTCGCTTTAGCAAAGTTTGCTTCGACGAATTGAATTTAGCAGCGCGATACGTGGATCGGATCGGACCGTGTCGTACCGTTCGCTTACAGTTTCCACGTCCGATGTAGCGAGGATTAATTTAACCTATTTTACATTTAGAAATGTTGCCGTAGTTCGTTTAACGTCAACTTTGAACGCTAGAACTTGGAAACAGTCGAAGAAATTGTTGTATCGTATCGTATCGTATCGTAGCATAGTATTTAAACAAACCATTCGATCGTTTTCGATAAGTACACCGCGGATTTGATGCGTTTACGACAAATGCGAGTAAGCACGTTACAAAACGGTAAATCCAGATGCTGCGAACAACGCCGAGACAGATTATTTTGAACTTATCGAGAACGTTAAGAATGGAAATAGATTCTTACTCGATTCCTGTTCGTTGCATCGGGAATAGAGATATTTTTTATTTCGCACGATCGATTTAAACGATCCAGACTCTACCGACAAGTACCGATACCTTTACGATGCAAATAAAAGAACAACACTCGGGAATCATCGTTCCGACAAGTTTGGCAGTTCCGGTTTCTTCGTCGAGGTTAGCACGAAAGAGAAGGGTGCGTTAGGGAAACGAAACATCGACCGTCCCTCACCGATCTTAATGGTGGCATTGTGCACAGGATTGTCGCCGTAGCTCAAGTTCAAGGAAACGTTCTGCTCCTTCTGCTTGACGTTGATGCAGGCAGGCCCGCCCAGGTCGATCGTCGCCGTCAGGTTCAGGTCGACGCAGCAGAGACAATTGGAGGTCTGGCAGAGGCATTGGGACTCCGCCGTGGTGGATCTTCCAACAGCGTCTGGCAGGTCCCACGAGAGCAGCGTTTCTGTCCAGGGAACGAGACACAACGGATTCTCGAGAGAAACTTATAAAGAGAAATTGGAACGAAACGAAAGTCGTCGATCGAAAGTCAATGAAAAAAATCGTTGTGCTTTCCATCGATCGCGTCGTCGACGTTTTCCAAGTTTTCTCCCCTGACACCGTTTTCTCAAATTCGCGATAACCATGGACGCGACGCGGCGCGAAGTGTGTCAAGCTCGTCGATCCGCGTCACGAAGACTCCGCGTACTTTCTCGCCTTACCAGGACGTTGACGCGATCGACGTCTCCGAATTCGAGCCACGAAGCGCGCGATAAATTCGAAATAAAACCTGGCAATTAATCGATAAATCTGCCGGGTATATCGCGGCAGAAACGGCGATCGACGAGAATCGTAATACCGTCCGCGAAAGATCGCAGGATCGGCATACTGGGAACGCGTTCGTTTACCCGGAAGAGTCTCGTCTCGACACCGGACGCAACCGACGGCAACCGGCCATCGAAGACCGAAAATCACACGAAACGTTTACACGGGTTGCGCAACTGGTCTGCTCACCGAGAAATCCAGCCGAAGACACCGTGACGACAGCGGTGGTCAGCAGCAGCAGCAACACCGAGATCGCGAACCTCGCAGCCATCGCGTCTATCCTCCTGGGATCGCTTCGACGCGGTGATTCCTCCGGCGTGATTAATTATTCGGGGACGTGTGTCGGGGTCCTCGCGGCGGCCGATTCGACGAAACGCGGTGCGCAGATGTCGCCGCGACAGAACTGTCAAAAGGATACACGCGTTCCTGAGGCTGGAGATCCTGCCCAGCAAGGAAGAAGCTTAAATCTGGACACAAAGACGGGCGCGGGTCTCGGATCGGCGATCGGTCGGCGGTCGGCACGAAAACTGGCGACAGGATTGGCCACCGCGACGCCGAGGTGCCACGCCATTGGCCGAGGTGCGGAGGTAACAACGGGCAAGGAACCTCATCTGGGTGACCGGGTGACCTCCTTCGGCAACCTGGTACCAAGAGAGGACTTACGCCACCGTCCCATCCGTGGTCTCGGGCCAAGACTGAAAAAAAAGAGCCCGAGTTCTTTTTCGGTACGAACGACGGCTACCGTTTACGGCCCGCCGCGGGAAAAGCATTTTCTTTTTCTCGATTTCCTCGATTTCCTCGATTTCCTCGACGATTTTCATCATCGGCCGCAACCGATCCCGCGCGTTTCTCGTTATCGGCGGCGAATATTCGGGACGAGTAAAAGTGAAAATTTCTGTACGCGTGCCCGGCGAGGCCGGTGTTTCGAAAAACGGTACGCGCGAGGGAACTCGCCGATGTCGGACTCGCGTCGCGTCGGCCAGGTTCTTCTTTTTTGGCGCTATCGGCGTCCGTGCCGCGCGCGGAACGTCGCTTCGCTTTTATGGCGCGTAATAACAGTAATATTCGCGCCGGAAATCGATGCTCGGCAACGATTAGATACCGCCCCGATAGTATGAAACTGTTTCCTCGTTTCCACCGTCCTCCTCCCCCAACCCTCCAGCCGACAATTATATTTTCATCGCGTTATCCGACCGAGCGTGCGTTCAAATAGTACCTTCGCTTTTTTCCAGGTCGATCTTGACACGGTGGGGACGGTCCAACGAAAGGGGAAGGAGCGTGCGCTGGCTTGGACGAAGAAAATCGGTTATGGTTACGCTCGGACACTTCGGAGTTCCAATTATTTCGACGCGATCGGTATCGTCGTCGCGACGACGATAAACAAACAACGATAAACAACTTCTCGACACATTATTTCTATGGGGGCGAGGGATGCGTAAAACGCGGACGATCGATTCGACGAAAATAATTCCATCGAACACTAAAGAATAAGAAGCTCGTCTCGTTGGAAAACGATCTCGTTTTTCCGTATCTGGAACAGCAAACGATTATTTGCCGTTTCGTAAATAAAGAAGGCGCGTTGAAATAGTAATTTTGAAAGAGAAACGATTCGTTTACTTCGGTAAAAACGCGTTTCCCTTAATCTTGACCCGCTTCTTCGTTATTTACCCAGGTCCCCGGTTATATTGGTGGTTTTAGATTCCCGAAGACACCGTGTTGCCGGCAAATACGTAGAAAAATTGGTAGAACCGAGAGACAATAGTTATTCCAAGTAATTCGGCCCTTCGACGTTCGTGTTCCATCGTAGAATCGCCGTGCCGACGAACGAGCGTTGACCAAGGCAAACCACTCCTGACCACTACTTTCATCGACCCACTAACCGGAGAAAGACCCCTCCTCGATTACCAAAACACCGTTTCGCTCGGAAATGCAAAGATCTTTATCTCGCACGCGCGCGCGCGCGCTTGTCGCGCGGATTAGTCGCCAGTCGATCGTTTTATCAACGACGCGTCAAATAATCTTACGGAAGATCTTCCGCGATGGCGGATCGAGCAACTCGAATTATTTTTAGATGGCAAACGAACCAGTCCACCGTTGGTACCGAACCGCTGTAACGATGATTGAAAAATTGTTTGAAAAAATTTCGATTCGTTAGTATATATTATATTCGTTAAATAATGCTTTTCATCCGAGCGAGCAACGAAAGAAAGCTCGCAGTTTTCCACGACTTTCGACGAAAAGCTGTCTGAGAAATCGAGAGATTTCGATATCTTTCGGTCTCCGCCAATTCGGTCGACCAATTATCGATACACGTATAATATTTGGCAAATTGCAACGTTCGACAGAATTTTGGGAAAAAGGGAGCACCGCGCGACGACGTGTCCAAGCGTCGAGAACCCGGTTCGATCGCTGTACATGTACGGAACAAAAGCGACGATCAGTGTAAAAGTCGGTGAAACGTCTCGGCGTTAATTGTAACATGTAAAAGCGAACTGCGCGTTCGATGAATAAAGAATTTCCGTCTCGTTCATTACGGATGCACCGCGCATACGGATGGACACCTTTCTTTCGTTATAATTTATAGCGGTAGAAATTGCGCGCGCGCGGTTCAAAGTGGGGACCTGGTGATTAGGACTCACGGCTATCGGGGTTTGTGTGCTGGGACGTGTGCAACACTCGTGTACACGAATCTACGCTATTGTTCGCAATTAAAGATACATCGACGAAACGAGGAACAGCGGTATACGACGGTGTACGGGCACGACGAGTATGCTTCGATCAACTTTTACCCATACCCGATATCAAAATGTTGCCTGCTCGGAGGAAACGGGGTTCGAGTTGCGTGTAACGCGCGTTTTCTCTAATGTTCGAACAACTGCTAGGGAGATCCGTAGCAATTATACCGTATCGTTGTACGACGGTTTATCGCGTCGATATATATATATTATTAATATTATTGGTTTTCGCGTATCAAAATCTTCGTCTTCGGTCGAAAGGCTGCAACGCGTCGTTTAGCGAAAAAAAAGAAAAAATGATGCGACAATTTTATACTATTAATTATAATATTACATGTTTCGGATAACGACGTCGAAGTTTCTACCTCGTCGAACGAGAACGATCGCAAACTCGCGAGCGGTAGCATAAGTGGTACGAATAGAAAATCGGTCCATCGAAACTTCTAGCTGAACGCGAACGTCGAGTTAACAGGAACCTCGAGTACGCGCGCTTTTTGCCGCGTCCATGCTTTATCCTCTCATCATGGTTGGTCGATAATTCAGCTTCGTTCGTCTCGTCCGACAACGGACTCCTTTGCTTCTAAACCACAGAAGTCGCGTCGCGCGAACGTGTGTAATCTATGTGGCAAAATAACGAATACTCCTTTCGTCGCAGCCCGAAATCTCGATGTCTCGAATCGCGCGAGTCGTATACGCGACGTTCGAGAGAAAATCGTTCATCGGGGGCCATTGCCGAGACATTCGGCACCGGTTGATCCGGACGTGAACCGCGACACGTACCGCCACACCGGTTCGCGTCGAGGCAACGAAAACTTCCTCTCGGTACTTTCGTCATCGAAACGACGACGTTCCGCGTTCGGAGTCTGGATCACCTCCGCTGGTGGGGAATCGTCGTCTCATTTACGTAGAGTGCATTAGAATGCTTAATAATCGGAACGTCGAGCGAGGTAGGTGGTGGTGGCTTGACCGACTTTTAAAGAAACCTTTGGGGGGAGTTGGGCGGCAACTTCAGTTAGACATTGGCCTCCGTAAGACGAAGAGTCGGAAAAAAGAGCGGAAGGGTGCGACGAGGAGAGACGTTTTTTTTCGAAGGATCGATCGGCTTCTATCATTTTTACCTTGGATTTCGTACGTCGACGCACAGGTGAGCCTACGTCGTTGCTCTCTGACACCTCGACAGTCTCCTCTTCTCTTCGCGGACACTTTCGTTCGAATCGATCGCGCGATCTTTTCATCGGTTCCCGGGTATCTCGAACTCAAAGTTACTTTCGAATCGAATCGCTCGAATTAAAACACTTTCCCGTTCATCCAGCGATCTTTCGTCGGCAGCTCTCTAGATCCCGTAGTCCAGGTTTTTCTCGTCGATGCTACCGGCGCAACCATAGATCGAACAAACGTACCGTGGCGTACCGTTCCCCGTTCCAACCTCGTAATCACGAGCACGATGACAATAGGAAGCATGTGCGTCCGCAAACGTGCTGCCTTATTCGAGTCACCAAAGTACCAGCTGAACGGTGCGCAACTCGTCTTTGACCGTGACCGGGATTTAGGTCAACCGGTCGCCGACTGAGAAGAGCTTCTAGACCTTGTGCGAGCCGGTGTGAATTCTCAGCTCGAAACCCGAGGTTACTGTAGAGATCGTTTCTCCCGCGTGTTTCTCTCTCTCTCTCTCTCTCACTTTTTTCTTTCTCTCTCTCTCTGCTCGAAACGATTGCTCTCCACGCGAACAGGTAACCGTGTCTCACCCTTCGCGATACGTTATCGTTAACGAGCGTAACACGTGATCGTATTGTTCACACCGTTTCGCTGCATCCGGTAGTACCGTGTGACACGCTTCGCGGTTCCGTTAGTTTTCCTGTCGAGCAATTCGCGAGTATCTCGGGTTCCTCTTCCTCGAACAACCGCTTCGGACCCGAATGAAATCTTGCGAAAACTTCGAGGTTGCGTCTCGCGAGGCGAGTTGACGAAGAAACGTATGAAAAGATTCGTCTCGAAGATGTACGCAAAGCTTCTATAACACCGCCGCTTTTCTCGGTCAAACGTTTCTTAAGTACTCGCGATATCCGAATTAGCAAGAAGACGGGAACATTTGGACGATAGAGTAATCGCCTGGTTGCGCGTAGGCAGTACTCTTCGTCCCTAATAATATTTACTTTTCTCGAATAGATATTACATACATGTTCGATTTCCTGTCGGAGCTCGGTCAGAATCGGCGAGCACGTCTCGTCGAGGCTGCGCGTAGTTCGTACCAGACAACTGGTATGGACGCTGCTCCGGCATCGTACAGAATATCGATGCGTCCCGATGCAACGTCGTTTCTTCGAGCCGCACCGAAATCGCGAAATAAAGAAAACCGTGAAACGTTGATAGCACAATCGCTCCACGTTGGCTAGCTTGCCATCGGAGCGATGGACGCGCGTGTCCTCGCATACGGAACAGTCACGGGAGACGTTCATCGCTCATTCTTAATCCTTACGTTGCAGAGGGAAGAAAACGAGATGCGGCTGTCGGTGGTTTTCGAGCTGTTGCTGATCCTGCTGTTGATCGCGTTCGCCGCCTACGGCAGAGTTATCGGTAATACGACTTTTCATACTTGTTTTGATCGATTTCTCCGCTGAAAGGGAAGCAAAGGTAATAATTATATTAGCGTATCGGAACTCACCGCGGATGACATACCGTATAGGATGTAGAAGGTTTCTTCGCGCTTCGTGGCTCAAAGCGTCGATTATCCGTGCAACGTGCGATCGACTTTCATATTTTCTTACGTAAAAGAATGTAAACGTACGTTGCTTAGATTTATAAATAAAATATATTAGAAATACGATACCGAGAGATTTTTTATTTTTTATTTTTATAGATCGTAATCGAACCGAGCAGCGAGCCATCGCGAACGGTGGTTCGAAACAGAGCAACGTTGGTATATCGACGCTGTCGTTGAAACAAGCGACCGATAACGTCAACAGATATTGCACTTGCAACGAGAACATATGCAACTGTTGCCGGGACTTCCATATACCGTTGGTGCAGTTGCAGGGACCAGGTAAAATTGTTCCGTGATTCGATCGAAGGTATTAGAATCATGGTTCACGACGCGCCAATGCTTGCTTTCCGAACTGTGCTCACCGAGCAACTAATTGCACGAAATGGATTCTTCGATTTTAGGATGCGCGTCCTTGCAGTATCTCCAAGGGGACAATTTGGCGGTGCAGCTTAGCTTCGGTGACAACATTTTGACCAGCACCATCGTAAATGGTAAATATATATATATATATATTTTCAAGTTTCCTCTATCGCGATAGACCGCGAATCTTTGCGCGATATATCATTTTTCTTCGTTGATTTCAACGAAAACGAAGACGGTCAGAGTAGAATTTTCGTTAATTATCTTAATAATCTTAGCGCGTCGAAAATAATGCACAAGTATTTTTCAATTGTTTCTTTTTAAATGAAATCTCTCCGCTGTTTGAAATTTCACCTACTCGTTCGATCTAATTTAATCTGAAAATCTACGGTCTGGTAATCAACGTTCATTTAGTTCATCCTTTAATATACAACTGTTTTAGTTGAAATCGATCCATCGATCGTTTACCTCGTATCAACGAGCCGAAATCGTGACGAAGATTTCAAACAGAATTCATGGAATACGCATACGTTATTCGTTTCTTTCGATCTAGAATTCTCTTATCGATATGTTTTACCATCGGAGAAAATACAGCGACGCGCGATATACGCGTATATTTATCGTACATCGATTTTGTTTTTCCTATAGGAAATTACGAACGACAAAGTTCTAATCGCTGTAGCTGTAAAATAAATCATAAAACATGAGAAAGAATTACTGGTCGCGTTCGCTCGCACTAAACTAAAAAATTAGGAAACATCGACGTCTCTCGCAGCTTCGAAATATCGAGAATTCCTTCCAGATCCTTTCTCGTTACATATCGAGAACCGTTCTCCGCGTGTCGATAAAAAGAACCGATTGCCCGAAAATAGCCTTAACCGTTAAGCGGTTCTTCCGACTGCCCCTCCAGATTCGAGAAACACATTTCGACTTTCACCGATCCTTCGCGCGCAAAGGCGAACAGCCTATTTTTTTTTACCGGTCGGTGGTCCGCGCGGTCTCGAAAAAATAAATTTCTTCTCGACGTATAAGCACCGGGCGTGTTCGGTGTCACCGCGTCGCGTCGGAACAAAGTTATTCGTAACGCATAGGTGTCGTCGTCCGGCCGTTACGGATGGAACGCGCGCGCCAAGGTGAAAGTTTCGCATACATTAATAAACGATCCCACGAAGGAATGCGTTTTCTAAAAAGGTTAGATTCGAGCAATTAACAACGGCGCCGGCCTAATTTACAGGTAAGAGCCCGAGACCCGTGTGCGTCCCGTTACCTGGAGGATTCACGAAATTCTGCGGCAGGATCTACTCGATCCAACGCGAAGCCAAGAACCACTTCAAGGCGTGCCTCGGGTTGGAGCTGCAGTCGTCGACGGAACTGGAAGCTAGTCTACGAGTCAGCTGTTTCAGGTAATCGATCGCATTTTTACGGAATTGAGAGAAAAACGAGACAGAGACGCGTTTGTTCGCGAATAGTTTTACACAAATCCGACAAAGGTATTGTGAATCGAACCGAACCTTGGCCATTTATAAATGGCCCTGCGAAACCTTTTTTTTCAACGTATCTCAACGTTCGGACAAGTTCGTTCAACGACGAATGAAAGAAGGAGGAGGCAAGATTTATCGTAGCAACCGTTTTTCTAATCTTGTTACTTGTCGAGAATCGAATCTCGTTAAGACGAGCGAAACGAATTATAAAATTACTATAAATTAACTAAACTCTAACTCGTCTTAACGATCGATTTGACCAGTAAACGATACGGTTGTTGAAAAACGATAACGCTTCTTTTTTCGCTGAACGAGCAGAAAGGGGCCTTGCACCGATACGATCGCAATCTACTCGTTTCCGAAGAATGCGAATCCGAATACTCGACTAGAAACACGGCGATTTTAGATTATTAGCCTCGAACTAGCAGAGACAGAGAATATACCGTTAAAAAGTGGTGGAACTAAAATATTTCATCGAAATTATAGATTTGGTCCCGATGGCCTGAAACTGCGCCCGGCAGAGCCGCTGCCGGTGGTGGAAACAGAAACGCCGGACGAAGATGACGACGACGACTTCTTCGGCCTGGGTTCCGACGAGGACGACGACGACGACGACGACGAAGACAACGATGCCGGTGACCCTGCGGAGGTTTCTCCGCTGACCAATTCTGTACCGAATTCGTCGGCCGAGGACGAAGACGACGAGGACGACGACGATGTTCTTGGATTCGGAGCTTTGCTGGACATCATCACCGGCGACGATGAAACTACAACGAAGAAGCCGAAGGTCACCACAGCCGCGCCTCTCCTTCAATTCACGATCCCGCTTCTGACAAAGCCTACACTCGCGGCACCCTCGGGCACTGACCAAGCGCCAACCGCTGGGGATAGCGCAGGAGACAGCAGCGAGGACAACCTGTACATACCGGTCCAGAATGTTGAGGTGCAGGACACTGTCGCAGAGGACTCGGGCGAGTTCAGCGTTACCGAACCGGTGAACCTGTCCGAAGAGATTGTCACAGAGCCGTCGAACAAAGTGGTAGCGTACACGAAGCCCGGAAAATTTCCGTCGAAGAAGGCGACGGTGGTACCGGAAGCGAACAAAAAGCCTAGTCTCGCTAGCACCAGTATCAACGCGATCGAGAACGAGACCGACAAGAAGAAGAAAAAGAAACCGTTGAAAGGTGGCGACGACGACGACGACGACGATATCTTGGACGACGACGATGACGACGACGACGAAGAAGAAGAACTCTTGGGTGCTGACGACGATGAGAAAGATAGCGAGGAGGAAGACGACGACGAAGACGAGAAAGGGGAAGGATCCGAGCAAGAGTACGGAGAAGACGAAGACGAGAAAGCCGAGGACCTGGAGGATCTAGACGATGACGACGACGACGAGGAGGCGGAGGACGCTGTGATCAGTGCGCTCGTTTACGATGACAAGGAAGACGCGAAGAAAAGGAAGGTGAAGAAGTCTCACGAGTCCTCCGAAGCAGACGACGACGACTACGAGCTTGGTCTCAGCGGACTTTTGGCGAGGAGTAGGCACTCGAGAAGCGGCCGGCAGAGCAACGTCGTGAGGCTTTGAATTCACAAATGTCGTGCCAGTAATTCGATAATTCAACATCCAATCGATCGGGCGATTCGACAGGATTCTCGTCATGGAGGAACTTTGTCGAGCAAACGGGTCGCACCGTTGGCTAGGTTAAGAAATATTCGAGACTGATGAATTCTTTCTTTGTTCTTTTTCCTTTGTTTTTCTTTTTTTTTTGGTAAATGAGATTCCCGACAAGTACGGAGAGAACGTTGAAAAGATCGTTACAAAGACGGGAATCGAACACGAACACGATCAGACGGTTGCGAACATCGTCCACAACTCTAGCCATATCGAATCGATCGTTTAGTATGCGTATTTTATTATTTAAGACATGCACGTATTTTTTTATATGTACTTATTTAATTAATTTATTGAAACTCCAATTAAACGAATTTAATAAAAGTGTATAGTTTTACATAGTTTATCATTTCGCTCTTGTAATTATAATTATTTCCATAATAGAGAGAAGAAGACCGTGCTCGAAGAAGATAAATTCAAATTAAAGTAGCTCCTATTAAATATGGAAAATTTCGAAGAAAGTATAGTATGTATACTATTCGATGAAACGATTAGCGCCAACTGGTGCAAATACGAATCGGTTGTACGATCCGCGCGTTATTTACTGTAATTTGTTATTCGTTTAACCGGTCACGGCACAACCGCGGAGCATATTACAAAGAGCGTGCTTACAGAAAAGACATCGGTAACGATATAGAAACATTGTTTACACTTTCGCGCACGGTCCCTTCGATCCTTCCAGACTTGCTTTCTATCGAAAGTTTATGCATAATTAATGAAGTTGGGGACACACTTGGCAAGGAGGTTGCGGCTCGGCCAAATTTCAGTCTTCGACCAGAGTCGATCGGCATCGGACCTTTCTCTTCGGAGGGATCATGTGGGCTAAAACGTTGCGCGTTCTCGTATCGTATCTCGTATTGTATCTCGCGACGCGGACCGCTCGCGCCGCTACGTTGAAAAACAAGAGCTTCGGCCTAGGTAAATATTCGATTTCGTCGAGCCGAAACAACGCGAATCGATCGATCGATCGATCGCATCGGAAGCGTTAAACGGTAAATGCTTTTCTTTGCCAGATCTTTCCAAATACGCTGCCATTTATTACGATCCGGTCACCGGGGTCGGTCTCGCGCCGGAACTGGAAAATTCTGGCAGAGATCCTTCGTCGACCAAGGTCTCGTTCAGAGGTCTGCCCTGTCATTGCGAAAACACGCGATGCACCTGTTGCGCCGGCATTAATTTGACCTCGCTGAATTTCAATCGTCGAGCATGCACGAAATTCACCTACGAGCCCTCTGCGTTTGCCGTCAACATGGCGTTCACCATGAACGACAGAGAGGTCTACTCCAATACCTTTTCCGGTAAGTTACTCGCAACTTGGAACATAGTCGTGAACAGGAAACTTTTTCGAATAAACGTCTTCCGTACGTCCTTTGTTACGTTCGAAACGTCCCAACGAACTGGATCTTCGCGCATTTACGCGCATAACGTTGTAAAACGCGAGTGGACGCGCGTATCGACAAAAATTAATCGCGCGATTATTCTATGTTTTGCGATATTCTATGTTACCGCGAGCCAATTTCTAGTCGATGCAAGAAATTTGTCGTTTTTAAAGATGTTCACGAAACGATTCGCGAGACCGAAAATTTGCACGGAGATCCACGCGCTAACCAAGTACAAATAATCTTCCGTAGTTTCGATGTTACGAGAAAATCGTATAAGAAAAATGACAACGAAACAAAGAAGAAGGTAACAAGGGGCGTATTTCGTATACTAACGTATTTCGTTTAGAATTTTAAATAGCACGATTCTTCGATCTTTTAAAAACCATGATTTTTAACCAACGCACGCTTGCTTGCTTCGTAAAACTACTGAAACTACGAAAATTACTTTACTGTTTAGAATTTTTTAAATTCCGTCCGCATTATTACAGCTAAAAATCCGCCGCCGCTGTGCGCCCCGGTGCCTTATCTACCTTTCGTGAACTTTTGCATTCGTTTCTTCGATCTGCACACGGAAGGAAGAAACCTACACGCTTGCATCGATTTGGAAACTCGAATCGTAGGCTCACCGATCTTGACCTTGCACTTCGATTGCGTGAAAGTGGGTATCGATGGTATCTCTTGGACGCAGATCGGGAACGACACCAGCCAGTCGACGCTCGAAATGCACACGATAGTAGATGAATCCGAAGTCTACGACGAGGTGGAGTTCGAACAGCAAGATCTGGAGGTCTACGCGAATTATACCTCGACGTTGAGTCCCGAAGAGGAAGCTCAGATCGGGCAACTCAAATTGCGATCGACGTAACTCATTGTTATTCGTTGTTGTATTTATATTATTTAATTAACCGATAGGAACGTCGCGTTAAATATCGTTCGTAAGCGTAACAGGAGTCTTGGCGCAACGGTTGTATCGTAGATAACGTTAAGATACGCGTGTATATATATATGTGTATATACATATACGAAGATAAATTTAGTATTTAGGATACCGTTTTTGTAATGTACGAACTATTTGATTTAAAAACTGTCCTCGGTAACGTATTTTTAAACCGTGTTTGTAGAGTATCCGAAATCTCGTCTCACCGTACGAGTCGATCCAGCATTCGATCTTGCAGCGTCGAGCGTAACATCGAGATTGCCGATGAACCGTTTAATCTCGACTGTATCTCGTAGAAATCGGTTCGAACCGCAACCTCCTGGTGAATATACTTTCAATTTCCCGGCGAAACCCGTCTCTACGACTTCTTCTTCCTTGATCCGGTTTCCAGAAAAATTGACCAAACGATCGAATATAGGCGAACAACTCCAGCCAAACCTAAATTTCTCCAGAAAACGAGGTCGCTCGTACAGATATGTACGATCCGTTAACCGGTCAGTCGAGTCTCGATCGTTCATCGAAGATGTCCTCTCGCAGCGACTAACTTCCCAATCGGACAATGAGAATTTATCGTTTGCTCTTTCTCGTCCTTTTCATTGTCCGAAGCTCTACCGAAAGTGTTGGCAAGAGGACCGTCGAACGAGAAGAGGGGTCAGCGAATTCTGTGAAAAATGTATCTTCGAGGAAGTACTCGAAGAACGTAACGGAATTAACATGGTCGCTGAAACAAGCCGACAATGCTACGACGACGAACCAGAGTAGCCAGGTCACCGCGACCAGGCAAGGTCCTTGTCAATGCGGCGGTGGTCTCTGCGGATGCTGCTCCAAGATTTTATACAACACCTGGAAGCAAAAGGCTTGCGTGAACGTGTCTTACGATGCCGACGAGTTCAGCTTCACCGCAAAAGTTTCGATGAACGACAGAGTTCTGTACACGAGAACGGTTTCCGGTATGTTTTGACAAACTTTGAGCGAATGTTCCCGATAGTTTCTCGACGACGTATAAATCTGATAGGAAACTTTTTACGCGTAATTTTCAAGAAAATCAATCTCGAAGAAGAACTTGAAACATCAACCCTAAAGACATTTTGTGTTTAACGTTTACGCAGTTCTAACTTACATGGTACGGTTGTATTCCGTGCAAACTTTGCTATACAAGGTAATATGCTTTAATATCGTATTATCGGTGCTGAAACATCGTTGAACAATGTTCTTTTAAAGTTAAAAAGGCGTATAAGATCGTACAAATATTTTACAATTTATGTAAAAAACTAAACATGTGGCAGAACATTTAATTACTCTACACGACGGAGCGTTTCTTTTGGTCTACGAACGACGTCGGAACAAGTTAGAAGTCGCGTCGAAGCGCAACAGTAACGTAAAGACAATTTTTAGGCAAAAATCCTCGCCCGATATGCGTACCGGTGCCACGACTGCCGATCGTGAAGGCTTGCATCAGGTTCTACAACATTTATTTCCAAGGAAGGAACGTTCACATGTGCGTAAACATGGAGGGAAAATTCAGAGAAACCACGTTATTCAAAGTAAGTTGTTTGAGTCTAATTTCTTCGAACTATAGGAAGATACGTATCCCGTTACTCGGTTCATTGTGGACGTGTTCGTTTCCAGGTTGGATTGGATTGCCTCAGATTCGGTTCCAACGGTTTAGCTCTGGTGAAGCCAGAGGATGGAGGAGGAATAGGTCAAGTAGAATTTTTACCAGACGACGACGGAGCGGAAGAGGACGATTACGATTACGACGACGACGACGACGACGACGACGACGACGATATACTCGATTTGTGAGAAAACGCAAGTGTTCTGTTTATAACCTGGGTGAACAACCTAATTGCTCAAATTATGCGCAACCGGTGCCATTCTCAGCATGACAATGTTTTTTTATTATATTCTTTTTGTATGGAAAGAATAATGCGATAATTATATTATTTATCGTTTGTTATAACTAGATCGTACTTGCACAGGTCTTTGTCGATCGATTTAGGAATGCTGCACTATAAAAACGAAATTTTTTTTTTGATATTCATTATATTCTTTATCAAGAAATGTAGTTTAGACGTAGATAATGTAATTAATGCGTTTCAGATAAAACAATCATTATAAATAATTATTACATATAAGAGAGAAAGCGTATAAAACGAATAAACGGATGCGGTAAAAAGTTTGTATGTTCTACCTCGACCAGCATCCTGCACATTCTATAGGGAAATCACCGACCCGAGGCCAAATCTGACAATATTGTTACTGGAACAATATGTGGTGCTCGCTGAAATTAGGAGATATGTAACCTGTACCGGTAATCGAGTAGCGAGTGCACCATAATAAAACGTGCATTGGAATACGCTCGGCATGAATTCTCGAATATGCAGCGCCCTAATTTCGTTTTGGTTGCACTTCTCCTTTCGCTGGCCCGGTGCTATCGTAGAAGAAAGTTGGTGTTTACTTGTGTACATTTTTGTTTCGTGATCGATTCCATAATTTTTTGAAATCAAAAATAGGGTTTACATATCCGTTGATTGTGCGGCAGGGTTTCCAATTCCGAAAGGATTCTTGGCTTACAAAACGGTGACGAATATTCGGCCATCTTGTACCTCTTCGGTGCCTTATGCGTATTCTTGTTGCCAGATTGTTACAATTTTATTCGTTAAGGCTGAGAAAAATCGTAAGTTCATAGATATTTGATTTAGTAACGTTTATTCTTCCCGATATGGTGGTAATTATTTTAATCGTTCGCGTCGAACGAGTACATTAGTGAAATTTTTTATCATTTTGTACAGTGTGCGTCAACTTTATCTACCAGGGAAACGGAGTAAAAATTGACGTGACGTTGAATTCGGATGTAATCAAATCTAGAAAAGTTACAGGTGACACGGTGGTATCGTTATGTTTTTTAAAATACAATTTTTCTGGTCTTAATGTCATCGTTTTACAGATTACAGGCCATTGAAGTTTTGCATCGATGTACCCGGCTGTCTCTTCTCGACCGCCTGTATAAATGTTTTGGAACTGAATCAATTCTCTAGGTAAGCTTTCGATATTTGGATAATATCGAGCGCACGGTCGTTAAACGTTCTTCTTTAAGATCGATCACGGTTTGCCTTCGACTGGATATCTACGCGAAGAAACGAATATGGCAACTAAACTACGATTGCGTTAGCATATCAACGGTTCCTGTAACGACGAGCACTGCCACTACGAAAACGATGGCCAATGCTACTACAAAAACGACGAGCAATGTTACGACCGTAACGACGGGCAATACCACTGCTACTAAAGCGACGGCTGCAACAACCTCCACGATGAAACCTGGAATGCCAGCAATGCCCAGCAGTCGGACGACGACAACGACGACAACGACGAGCACGACGACCACCGCTATGAAACCGTCAACGATGATTACGACGATGCCACCCAAAGTAGAAACCGAAGAAACGACATCGGATGTGGAAATAATAACGATACCGGGAACTGTATCGACGTCAATTATAGACATCGATTAATTAATCATTAATTATTATATATAATTTATTAAGCAATCGCAATCTCAAAAGAAAATATTAGATTTTATCGCAGAAACCGAGTCGAGTTTATTCGCGAATAAAAATCTATTAGAAAATCTGTAGCTGCGAGTATATATATATATATATAAGAAATTCTTGACAATTGCGAAACAACTGCCAGGAGACAATGCGTTAATCGATTAGAAATAGTTGTATAATATGAAAAAGATTGATCGAGATAAAAAGAAAAGTAATTTGAAAAAGATTCATTAAAAAAGAGACCGAATACGAGCTATCGTTTTCTTTCGAATTTCCATTTGTATATCGGAGCAGAATCCTTAGTGCCTTTGGATATTAGTTTAGGTTTAGTAATCTTCTTATCTTTCAATGCTCTTTGCATTTCTAACTTCTGCTGGACGATAGTCAACTCGCGTTCTCTGTCGATCCTTTTTTCCAACTCTTTGTAAGACATATGTTTTTGCTGTTCAATTTTATTCAATGTTTTTACATCTATTTCCGGCATCTTCATGCCCTTTAATCTGCTCAACTTGGGCCTATTCGTACGTCTATTTATTAGCGCCGGATGCGTGTCCAGCCTTTTTGCTAAATCAAAGTTTTTCATTTCTTCCGAATCGTCCAGAAAGAATATGTGCTTGTTTGGAATCTCGTTCGCAGCATCGATCATATGTAACCGACTTTGTAGCTTGTCTATCTTCTTAGCTTCTATGGTTCTCTTATGAGAAACGTAGCGAATATCTTGAGTCTCCATCAACTTTATTTGGTCCGGAGTCGAAGAATCGTCTTTGCTTTTTTCTCTATGCACTCCGTTTTCGATCTTAGAGTTGATCATGTGACAGTAAAACTCGTCTGGATTTTTATTCAGGGCACGTTTACGTAGAAGCTTCAATGTTTTTTGTTTCTCTTGGTAATCTTTGGCCCTGGCAACGTAATCTCTTTTCTTCTCCAGAATACCTAAATGATTACGAGACTCGGGTTGATGTCTCTCTCTATGAGATTTTTGCGTTGATTTCGCTGCTTTCTTCCACGAAGACATGATTCTTACTTCTAAAAGTGGTTATATTATAAGATCAATACGAAAATATATATATATATAATTGCGATAACGTGGGATAAATTCTCTTACCGGAATTTTAGGAAATGCCTAAACAATCTACCCAAACACTTTTTCTAAAAGGAATAATTGTATCGGTTTATCATTAATACTGCGACAACACCGAAGAACATAACCGTAATGATTACAAATTAAAATTCCTTGGGAGTTGACACCAGGCGACAATATGTAGTACTATACCACCGAAGGGCTTTCGTGAATAGAGCCATCTAGAGTTTGACTACAGAAATCGGTTCTACTCCTGCTTGATCCGTAGCGTGGGACGATATACATATATATCATATCATATCAAATCCATCCATCAATTATATCCCCTTACAATTTGTCCAAACAAATCTATAATGAGAGATGTAATAAAACTATGAATTTAAAGTAAGCCATTATAACGTAGCAATAGAAATTTATTAAGTAAACCGAAAAGTAATGAAAAATGTTTCGTTGTCTTTATTGGAGAAAAACATTTATTTATTAAACAAATCCTAGATTTTAATAAAGCTAATAATTTGCAGCATATTTCAAACAACTTTTACCAGCGTATAAGCAGTTGTTGGATTCCTTTTTTCAAAAAAGTCCTTTGATTTTGGATTGAAAAACTATTCCAAATACACGTTTTCGCTGGTTCAACGTTCTTCAAGTTTTTACTTTTTAATTAATTCCTCTAACGATCTGAAAACGTGGTAATCAGATGGCCATTAATGTTTTCAAGTGACTCTACATTCCGCATATATGGCGCCACTGTTGGAAAAACAATGAAGCTCCATTCCTCTATCGGTACAACGCCACTTGATGTAGCGGCAAAATGTTGAAACTGTTGGCTAAAACCGACCGAGGACCAAGGCATATGCAGATTGCAGAGTCGCATAAGAACATTGAATTTGTCAAAACTTGGACACCAAAATCTAAATCAACTGTATGGGGGAATCTACCGAATCATAATCACGTTAAGAAACAACACAACGACGCAAATTATAATTTGAATTTATAACGTTAAATTTGACGTTATAATTTTGAAATTTAACTAACGTTTTGAATCGATCAATACAAGTTTCTAGCTTTATTATTATTATTTACCGATTCGAGCTAGGTAAATTATTTGATTGATAATTTATATGGCTGATTTAAAACTGACGGTAATACTAATTAAGTATTAAAATGTATACTAGTAAAATATGTTCTTATATCAATTATAATCCCCTTAAAATTTGTTCAAACAAATCTATGATGACAGATATAATATTGAGATGTAATAAAACTATGAATTTAAAGTAAACCATTATGATATAACAATAGAAATTTATTAGGTAAACCGAGAAGTAATGAAAACGTTTCATTTTCATTTCACTTTATTTCATTCGAACAAATAGAATAAAAAAAACACAAGTGCTGCTCATCAATCGCATGCAAATATACAATTCATTTCTTCAAGTAATGTTAAGTTAATTTATGCGAACCCTAGCGAAACGATTCAAGATACTGCTTATATTTTTTGAAGCCGGCCGTTGGATGAACGGCGATGGATGTGTAGCGTTAATGTTACAATATTAGAAGGTTACATATTCTGTGAATAAATGTGCGTCGTAATTTTCCGAACGATGATTGTACGAATGCCAGGAGAGTGTAATGCGATACGGGGGGGGGGGGGGCAGTGTTTTGATTAGGTTTCGCAGAATTCATCGAGTCGCTTGGCCTTGGCTAAAATTAAGATCGGGAGGGAGTGAGACAGCGAATGAGAGAGAGAGAGAAAGAGGGAGAAACGGGAGGCATTTGTTACAGGAAGGCGAGCCAAGGCAAGGGGCAAGGCAGGAGGCAAGCCAAGGGGCAAGGCACGTGGCAAGGCAAGGGGCAAGGCAAGGGACAAGATAAGGGACAAGACAAGGGGCAAGGCAAGGGGCAAGGTAAGGGGAAATGCAAGGATAGGCAAGGGGAAGGCAAGGCAAGGCAAGGGGCAAGGGGATGGGCAAGGCATGGCAAGAGGCAAGGGGCAAGGTGAAAGGTGCAAGGTGCAAGGTGCAAGGGGCATGGGCACAGGCAAGGGGCATGGGGCAAGGGGTAAGGGGCAAGGGGCAATGCAAGGCAACAACCAAACAAATTAACATACGAACAAATCAAACAACCAAACAAACAAACATACAAACCAAACAACAAAACAAACAAACATACAAACCAATCAAACAACAAAACAAACAAACATACAATCCAACCAAACAACCAAACAAACAAACATACAAACCAATAAAACAACAAAACAAACAAACATACAAACCAAACAAACAACCAAACAAACAAACCAATCAAACAAACAAACAAACAAATTAACTAACTAACTAACAAACTAACAAACAAACTAAGAAAGAAACAAATGAAACAAACAAACTAACTAACTAACAAACAAATAAACCAATGAAACAAACAAACAAACATACAATCCAACCAAACAACCAAACAAACATACAAACCAATAAAACAACAAAACAAACAAACATACAAACCAAACAAACAACCAAACAAACAAACCAATCAAACAAACAAACAAACAAATTAACTAACTAACTAACAAACTAACAAACAAACTAAGAAAGAAACAAATGAAACAAACAAACTAACTAACTAACAAACAAATAAACCAATGAAACAAACAAACAAACAAACAAAGAAACCAATGAAACAAACAAACAAAATAACTAACTAACAAACAAACAAACAACCAACAAACAAGCAAACAAACAAACAAACGAACAAACGAACAAACGAACAAACAAACCAATCAAACAAACAAACTAACAAACCAAAGAAACAAACAAACTAACTAACAAACAAACAAACAAACTAACTAACAAACTAAGAAACAAACCAATCAAACAACCAACGAAACATACAGACAATCAAACAAACAAACAAACAAACCAATCAAACAAACAAATTAACTAACAAACTTACAAACAAACAAACAATCAAGCAAACAAACAATCAAACAAACGAACAAACAATCCAATCTAACAAACAAACTAACTAACAAATTAATAAACAAACCAATAAAACTACCAACGAAACATAAAGACAAACAAACAAACAAACGAATAAATCAAACAAACAAACGAACAAACGAACAAACGAACAAACGAACAAACGAACAAACGAAAAAACGAACAAACGAACAAACGAACAAACGAACAAACGAACAAACGAACAAACGAACAAACGAACAAACGAACAAACGAACAAACGAACAAACGAACAAACGAACAAACGAACAAACGAACAAACGAACAAACGAACAAACGAACAAACGAACAAACGAACAAACGAACAAACGAACAAACGAACAAACGAACAAACGAACAAACGAACAAACGAACAAACGAACAAACGAACAAACGAACAAACGAACAAACGAACAAACGAACAAACGAACAAACGAACAAACGAACAAACGAACAAACGAACAAACGAACAAACGAACAAACGAACAAACGAACAAACAAACAAACGAACGAACAAACAAACAAACAAACAACCAACGAAACATAAAGACAAACAAACAAACAAACGAATAAATCAAACAAACAAACAAACAAATCAAACAAACAAACAAGCTAACAAGCAAACAAACGAACAAACAAACTAACAAACCAAACAAACAAACAAACTAACTAACAAACTAACAAACAAACCAATCAAATAACCAACGAAACATACAGACAAACAAACAAACAAACGAACGAATAAACAAACAAACAAACAAGCTAGCAAACTAACAAACAAACAAACTAACAAATTAACTAACAAACTAACAAATTAACTAACAAACTAACAAACAAACAAGCAAACAAACAAACAAACCAACAAACGTACAAACGAACAAACAAACCAATCAAACAATCAAACAAACCAATCAAACAAACAAACAAACAAACCAATCAAACAAACAAACAAACAAACCATTCAAACAAACAAACAAACAATCAAACCAATCAAACAAACAAATTAACTAACAAACTAACAAACAAACAAACAAACAAACAAACGAACAAATAAACAAACAAACGAACAAACGAACAAACGAATAAACGTACAAACGAACAAACGAACAAACGAGCAAATGAACAAACAAACAAACAATCCAATCAAACAAACAAACTAAAAAACAAACAAACAAGCAAACAAACCAATCAAACAAACAAATTAACTTGGAAAGTAACAAACAAACAAACAAACAAACAATCCAAACTAACAAACTAACTAACAAACTAACAAACAAACCAATCAAACAAACCAACGAAACATACAGACAAACAAACAAACGAACAAACAAACACACAAACAAACAAACAAGAGAACAAACGAACAAACGAACAAACGAACAAACGAACAAACCAACAAACGAACAAACGTAGAAACGAACAAACGAACAAACGACCAAACGACCAAACGAACAAACGAACAAACGAGCAAACGAACAAACGAATAAACGAACAAACGAACAAACGAACCAACGAACAAACGAACAAACAACCAAACGAACATACAAACCAACAAACGAACAAACGAACAAACAAACCAATCAAACAATCAAACAAACCAATCAAACAAACAAACAAACAAACCAATCAAACAAACAAACAAACAAACCATTCAAACAAACAAACAAACAATCAAACCAATCAAACAAACAAATTAACTAACAAACTAACAAACAAACAAGCAAACAAACAAACGAACAAATAAACAAACAAACGAACAAACGAACAAACGAATAAACGTACAAACGAACAAACGAACAAACGAGCAAATGAACAAACAAACAAACAATCCAATCAAACAAACAAACTAAAAAACAAACAAACAAGCAAACAAACCAATCAAACAAACAAATTAACTTAGAAAGTAACAAACAAACAATCCAAACTAACAAACTAACTAACAAACTAACAAACAAACAAACAAACCAATCAAACAACCAACGAAACATACAGACAAACAAACAAACGAACAAACAAACACACAAACAAACAAACAAGAGAACAAACGAACAAACGAACAAACGAACAAACCAACAAACGAACAAACGAACAAACGTAGAAACGAACAAACGAACAAACGACCAAACGAACAAACGAACAAACGAACAAACGAACAAACGAACAAACGAACAAACGAACAAACGAACAAACGAACAAACGAACAAACGAACAAACGAACAAACGAACAAACGAACAAACGAACAAACGAACAAACGAACAAACGAACAAACGAACAAACGAACAAACGAACAAACGAACAAACGAACAAACGAACAAAGGAACAAACGAACGAACGAACAAACGAATAAACGAACAAACAAACAAACAAACAAACCAATCAAACAAACAAACAAACAAACCAATCAAACAACCAACGAAACATACAGACAAACAATCAAACAAACTAACAAAGTAACAGAAAAACCAAGCAAACAAACAAATTAACATAACAAACAAACTAACAAACAAACTAACAAACCAATCAAACAAACAAACTAACTAACAAACTAACAAACAAACCACTCAAACAACCATCTAAACATACAGACAAACAAACAAACAAACAAACTAGCAAACTAACAGACAAACCAAACAAACAAACAAGCTAACAAACCAACAAATTAACAAACAAGTTAACAAACCAATCAAACAAACAAACTAACAAACAAACGAACAAACAAACAAACAAACAAACTAACTAACAAACTAACAAACAAACCAATCAAATAACCAACGAAACATACAGACAAACAAACAAACTAACGAACAAACAAACAAACTAACTAACTAACTAACAAGCTAACAAACAAACCAATCAAACAACCAACGAAACATACAGACAGACAACCAAACGAACAAACAAACAAACAAACAAACAAACCAATGAAACAAACAAACTAACAAACAAACAAACAAACAAACCAATCAAACAAGCAAACAAACAAACTAACAGACCAATCTAACAAACTAACTAACTTACAAACTAACAAACAAACCATTCAAACAACCAACGAAACATACACACAAACAAACAAACGAACGAATAAACAAACAAACAAACAAACAAACGAACAAACAAACAAACGAACAAACGAACAAACGAACAAACGAACAAACGAACAAACGAACAAACGAACAAACGAACAAACGAACAAACGAACAAACGTACAAACGAACAAACGAACAAACGAACAAACGAACAAACGAACAAACGAAAAAACGAACAAACGAACAAACGAACAAACGAACAAACGAACAAACGAACAAACAAATAAACAAACAAACAAACAAATAAACTAACAAACCAATCAAACAAACAAACAAACTAACAAACCAATCAAACAAACAAACTAACTAACAAACTAACAAACAAACTAACTAACAAACTAACAAACTAACAATCGAACAAACTAACAAACTAACAAACAAACAAATCAAACAACCAACGAAACATACAGACAAACAAACAAACAAACGAACGAATAAACAAACAAACTAACAAACAAACAAACCAATCAAACAAACAAATTAACTAACAAACAAACAAGCAAACAAACAAACAAACGAACGAACGAACGAACAAACGAACAAACGAACAAACGAAGAAACGAACAAAAGAACAAACGAACAAACGAACAAACGAACAAACGAACAAACGAACAAACAATCAAACAAACAAACGAACGAACAAACGAACAAACAAACAAACAAACCAATCAAACAAACAAACAAACCAATCAAACAAACAAACGAACAAACTAACAAACCAATAAAACAAACAAACAAACTAACAAACTGACAAACAAACCAATCAAACAACGAACGAAACATACAGACAAATAAACAAACAAACGAACGAACAAACAAACAAACAAACAAACAAACAACCAAACAACGAAACATACAGACAATCCAACAAACGCACGAACGAACAAACAAGCAAACAAACAAACAAGCAAACAAACAAACAAACAAACAATCCAATCTAACAAACAAGCTAACTAACAAACGAACAAGCAAAGCATTCAAACAAACAAACAAACAAACGAACAAACAAACAAACAATCCAATCTAACAAACAAACTAACCAACAAACTAACAAACAAACCAATCAAACAACCAACGAAACATGCAGACAACACAAACAAACAAACGAACAAACAAAAAAACGAACAAACGAACAAACGAACAAACGAACAAACGAACAAATGAACAAACGAACAAACGAACAAACGAACAAACGAACAAACGAACAAACGAACAAACGAACAAACGAACAAACGAACCAACGAACAAACGAACAAACGAACAAACGAACAAACGACCAAACGAACATACAAACCAACAAACGAACAAACGAACAAACAAACCAATCAAACAATCAAACAAACCAATCAAACAAACAAACAAACAAACCAATCAAACAAACAAACAAACAAACCATTCAAACAAACAAACAAACAATCAAACCAATCAAACAAACAAATTAACTAACAAACTAACAAACAAACAAACAAACAAACAAACAAACAAACGAACAAATAAACAAACAAACGACCAAACGAACAAACGAATAAACGTACAAACGAACAAACGAACAAACGAGCAAATGAACAAACAAACAAACAATCCAATCAAACAAACAAACTAAAAAACAAACAAACAAGCAAACAAACCAATCAAACAAACAAATTAACTTGGAAAGTAACAAACAAACAAACAAACAAACAATCCAAACTAACAAACTAACTAACAAACTAACAAACAAACCAATCAAACAAACCAACGAAACATACAGACAAACAAACAAACGGACAAACAAACACACAAACAAACAAGAGAACAAACGAACAAACGAACAAACGAACAAACGAACAAACCAACAAACGAACAAACGTAGAAACGAACAAACGAACAAACGACCAAACGAACAAACGAACAAACGAACAAACGAGCAAACGAACAAACGAACAAACGAACAAACGAACAAACGAACCAACGAACAAACGAACAAACGACCAAACGAACATACAAACCAACAAACGAACAAACGAACAAACAAACCAATCAAACAATCAAACAAACCAATCAAACAAACAAACAAACAAACCAATCAAACAAACAAACAAACAAACCATTCAAACAAACAAACAAACAATCAAACCAATCAAACAAACAAATTAACTAACAAACTAACAAACAAACAAGCAAACAAACAAACGAACAAATAAACAAACAAACGAACAAACGAACAAACGAATAAACGTACAAACGAACAAACGAACAAACGAGCAAATGAACAAACAAACAAACAATCCAATCAAACAAACAAACTAAAAAACAAACAAACAAGCAAACAAACCAATCAAACAAACAAATTAACTTAGAAAGTAACAAACAAACAAT
>NW_027476093.1:3107500-3110000 GCF_051020955.1 Megalopta genalis
CAAACAATCAAACCAATCAAACAAACAAATTAACTAACAAACAAACAAACCAAACAAACAAACAAGCTAACAAACAAACTAACAAACCAATCAATCAAACAAACAAACTAACAAACTAATAAACAGAATAATCAAACAACCAACGAAACATATAGACAAACAAACGAACAAACAACCAAACAAAAAACAAACAAACCAATCAAACAAATAAACTAACAAACAAACAAACAAACCAATCAAACAAACAGACTAACAAACAAACAAACAAACCAATCAAACAAACAAACAAACAAACAAACAAACAAACCAATAAAACAAACAAACCAATCAAACAAACAAACAAACAACGAAACATAAAGACAAACAAACAAACAAACATACAGACAAACAAACCAACAAACAAACAAACCAATCAAACAAACAAACTAACAAACAAACCTATCATACATACAAATTAACTAACAAACTAACAAACAAACAAGCAAACAAACAAACGAACGAACAAACAAACAAACAATCCAATCTAACAAGCAAACTAACTAACAAACTAACAAACAAACCAATCAAACAACCAACGAAACATACAGACAAACAAACAAACAAACGAACGAATAAACAAACAAACTAACAAACAAACAAACCAATCAAACAAACAAATTAACTAACAAACAAACAAGCAAACAAACATACAAACGAACGAACAAACAAGCAAACAAACAATACAATCTAACAAACAAACTAACAAACAAACTAACAAAGAAACCAATCAAACTACCAACCAAACATACAGACAAGCAAAAAAACGAACGAACGAGAAAACAAACAAACACACAAACATACAAACCAATCAAACAAACAAATTAACTAACAAACTAACAAACAAACAAACGAACAAACGAACAAACGAACAAACGAACAAACAAACAAACAATCCAATCTAACAAACACACTAACTAACAAACTAACAAACAAACAACCAACGAAACATACAGACAAACAAACAAACAAACGAACAAACAAACAAACCAAACAAACAAATAAGCTAACAAACAAAAAAACTAACAAACCAATCAAATAAACCATCTAACTAACAAACTAACAAACAAACCAATCAAACAACCAACGAAACATACAGACAAACAAACAAACAAACAAACGTAGGAACAAACGAACAAACGAACAAACAAACAAACAAACGAACAAACAAGCTAACAAACCAATCAAACAAACAAACTAACTAACAAACTAACAAACAAACCAATCAAAAAACCAACGAAACATACAGACAAACAAACAAACAAACGAACAAACAAACAAACAAACAAACGAACAAACAAACAAACAATGTAATCTAACAAACAAACTAACTATCAAACCAATCAAACAACCAACGAAACATACAGACAAACAAACAAACGAACGAACAAACAAACAAACAAACAAACTAGCAAACTAACAAACAAACCAAACAAACAAACCAAACAAACAAACCAAACAAACAAACTAACTAACAAACAAACAAACAAACAAACTAACAAACAAACTAACAAACAAATCGAACAAACAAAATAACTAACAAACTAACAAACAAACCAATCAATCAACCAACGAAACATACAGACAAACAAACAAAAAAAAGAACAAACAAACAAACCAATGAAACAAAGAAACTAACAAACAAACAAACCAATCAAACAAACAAACAAAATAATCAAACAAACAAATTAACTAACAAACTAACAAACAAACAGACAGATAAACTAACTAACAAACTAACAAACAAACTAACAAACCAATCAAACAAACAAATTAACTAACAAACTAACAAACAAACAAGCAAACAAACAAACAAACAAACAAACGAACAAACAAACAAACAATCCAATCTAACAAACAAACTAACTAACAAACTAACAAACAAACAACCAACGAAACATACAAACAAACAAACAAACAAACGAACAAACAAAGAAACAAAGAAACAAACTAAACAAACAAACAAGCTAACAAACAAACTAACAAACAAACTAACAAACTAACAAACAAACAAACAACGAAAGATACAGACAAACAAACAAACGAACGAACAAACAAACAAACAAACCAATCAAACAAACAAACTAACAAACAAAGAAACCAAACAAACAAACAAACGAACAAAGAAACAATCCAATCTAACAAACAAACTAACTGACAAACTAACAAACAAACCAATCAAACAACCAACGAAACATACAGACAAACAAACAAACAAACGAACGAACAAACAAACAAACAAACAAACTAACTAACAAATCAATCAAACAAACAAACTAACTAACAAACTAACAAACAAACCAATCAATCAACCAGCGAAACATACAGAATATCAAACAAACGAACGAATACACAAACAAACAAACAAACGAACAAACGAACAAACAAACAAGCAAACAAACCAATCAAACAAACAAACTAACAAACAAACAAACCAATCAAACAAACAAATTAACTAACAAAC
>NW_027476093.1:3112500-3115000 GCF_051020955.1 Megalopta genalis
CGAAGAAACGAAGAAACGAAGAAACGAAGAAACGAAGAAACGAAGAAACGAAGAAACGAAGAAACGAAGAAACGAAGAAACGAAGAAACGAAGAAACGAAGAAACGAAGAAACGAAGAAACGAAGAAACGAAGAAACGAAGAAACGAAGAAACGAAGAAACGAAGAAACGAAGAAACGAAGAAACGAAGAAACGAAGAAACGAAGAAACGAAGAAACGAAGAAACGAAGAAACGAAGAAACGAAGAAACGAAGAAACGAAGAAACGAAGAAACGAAGAAACGAAGAAACGAAGAAACGAAGAAACGAAGAAACGAAGAAACGAAGAAACGAAGAAACGAAGAAACGAAGAAACGTTGAAACGAAGAAACGAAGAAACGAAGAAACGAAGAAACGAAGAAACGAAGAAACGAAGAAACGAAGAAACGAAGAAACGAAGAAACGAAGAAACGAAGAAACGAAGAAACGAAGAAACGAAGAAACGAAGAAACGAAGAAACGAAGAAACGAAGAAACGAAGAAACGAAGAAACGAAGAAACGAAGAAACGAAGAAACGAAGAAACGAAGAAACGAAGAAACGAAGAAACGAAGAAACGAAGAAACGAAGAAACGAAGAAACGAAGAAACGAAGAAACGAAGAAACGAAGAAACGAAGAAACGAAGAAACAAAGAAACAAAGAAACAAAGAAACAAAGAAACAAAGAAACAAAGAAACAAAGAAACAAACTAAACAAACAAACAAGCTAACAAACAAACTAACAAACAAACAAACAAACAACGAAAGATACAGACAATCAAACAAAGGAACGAACAAACACACAAACAAACCAATCAAACAAACAAACTAACAAACAAACAAACCAATCAAACAAACAAACAAACGAACAAAGAAACAATCCAATCTAACAAACAAACTAACAAACAAACCAATCAAACAACCAACGAAACATACAGACAAACAAACAGACAAACGAACGAACAAACAAACAAACAAACAAACTAACAAACCAATCAAACTAACTAACTAACTAACAAACTAACAAACAAACCTATCAAACAACCAACGAAAAATACAGACAAACAAACAAACAAACGAACGAATAAACAAACGAACTAACAAACAAACCAATCAAACAAACAAATTAACTAACAAACAAACAAACTAACAAACCAATCAAACAAACAAACTAACTAACAAACTAACAAACAAACCAATCAAAAAACCAACGAAACATACAGACAAACAAACAAACAAACAAGCAAACAAACGAACAAACAAACAAGCAAACAAGCAAACAAGCAAACAAGCAAACAAACAAACGAACAAACAAACAAACAAACGAACAAACAAACAAAAAATTTAATCTAACAAACAAACTAACTATCAAACCAATCAAACAACCAACGAAACATACAGACAAACAAACAAACAAAAGAACAAACAAACAAACCAATGAAACAAACAAACTAACAAACAAACAAACCAATCAAACAAACAAACACACTAATCAAACAAACAAATTAACTAACAAACTAACAAACAAACTAACAAACCAATCAAACAAACAAATTAACTAACAAACTAACAAACAAACAACCAACGAAACATACAGACAAACAAACAAAGAAACGAACAAACAAAGAAACAAAGAAACAAACTAAACAAACAAACAAGCTAACAAACAAACTAACAAACAAACTAACAAACTAACAAACAAACAAACAACGAAAGATACAGACAAACAAACAAACGAACGAACAAACAAACAAACAAACAAACCAATCAAACAAAAAAACAAACAAACGAACGAATAAACAAGCAAACAAACAAACAAACGAACAAACAAATAAACAAACAAACTAACAAACTAACAAACAAACTAACAAACCAATCAAACAAACAAACTAAATAACAAACTAACAAACAAATTAACTAACAAACTAGCAAACAAACTAACTAACAAACTAACAAACAAACCAATCAAAGAACCAACGGAACATACAGACAAACAAACAAACAAACGAACAAACAAGCAAACTAACTAACTAACAAGCTAACAAACAAACAAATCAAACAACCAACGAAACATACAGACAAACAAACAAACGAACGAACAAACAAACAAACAAACAGACTAACTAACTAACTAACAAACCAATCAAACAAACAAACTAACTAACAAACTAACAAACAAACCAATCAATCAACCAGCGAAACATACAGAATATCAAACAAACGAACGAATACACAAACAAACAAACAAACAAACAAACGAACAAACGAACAAACGAACAAACGAACAAACGAACAAACGAACAAACAAAAAAGCAAACAAACCAATCAAACAAACAAACTAACAAACAAACAAACCAATCAAACAAACAAATTAACTAACAAACAAACAAGCAAACAAACAAACAAACGAACGAACAAACAAACAAACAAACAATACAATCTAACAAACAAACTGACTAACAAACTAACAAAGAAACCAATCAAAC